>NC_136517.1:86989994-87032494 GCF_053919585.1 Euprymna scolopes | reverse complement strand
CATTTTCATATTTCACAAAAAAAAAAGAAAATGAACATTTTTTTTTTTACCTTTAAAATCATCTTTGGTTTTCATCTTGTTATAATCTGTAATTAAGAAAAGAAAGATGTCAGCCGTTTTCTAAATATAGGATTTTTTTTTTTTTTTTTTTTTTTTTCCCCCTCCAAGAAGACATTCTTTTTTTCTTTCAAATTGGAAAAAAAAAAATCAAATTAGAAAAATAAATTAAAATAACATCATTTTTTTTTTTTTAAATACTTACAAAAAACGACAAAGGCGGATATTTTTTAGTTTTAATCACGATTATCTCCCTTGGAAGTGGATGACGTTTTTCTTCATTAAGTTTTAATATTTTTTATGGACTTTTTTTTTTTTTTTTTTTCAAATTAAAATAAATTTATTAATTAGTATTACGGTTAAATTCAAGTTTCATTTAAATATTAAAAAAAAAAATTGTAGTTAAACATTTCAAAGGAATTTTCCAGAAGGGACTTTTTAGGGTGTTCACCGTGCAGCCGACCGCTTCGACGAAATCCTTTGTAAACAAAACATAATCAATTTGTGGTATTATTATACAAACACCGTGACAGCGTTAGGGTTAGGGTTAGGATTAGGGTTAGGATTAGGGTTAGGGTTAGGGTTTAGGGGTTAGGGTTAGGGTTAGGGGTAGGGTTAATTCGCTGTCACGGTGTTTGTATAGTTTTACCCAATTTGTTTTTATTCTTTAAATATATAATATTGTTAATTAGGTTTTAACTTTTCTAGCAAGTAAAAAATTTCGGATTACCTATTCGGAGTCGATACTGCAAAAAATTAACTTTTTTTTTTTTTTTAAGTATAAACATTTTTTGTGCAAGTCCAAAGTTTTTAACCTAATTAAAAAAAACATTGAAGCAAATATGAAAAAAATCTTTATGATGTAGGTACTCGTTACGAAATAAAAATGACGTCAATTAATCAAGTAGTTTTTTTACTAAGAAAATAAAATTTCGGTAAATTTTTACTTGGTTTCTACCTAAACATTTTCCTTTTAAAATGACGACTTTTCCAGGTTTTCGGATATGCTGAAAACGAATATCACATTAAATTCTCCGCAAATAAGTAGTTTTCTGCGCGTACAACAATGGCCACTACTTATAACAAAAGGAATCATATTGCTTAATATTCAGAAAACTACTTATTTGCGGAAATTTTAAATGCAATATTCGTTTTCAGCATACCCAAAAATCTAAACAAATCGTCATTTTAAAGGAAAATGTTACGGTGAAAGCAAAGTAAAAAATTTACCAAAATTTTATAAGGAAGCAAGACATTTTTTTGATCTGACATGTTTATTACACAAAGGGAGACAACTCAAATCGAATTACTGAGATCAAACAATATATTACATATGAAAGAGTCCGCTGTGGAATTTCCACAACTCCAGCTAGTTTCGTATAAATATTAAAAATGATTTTAATGTTGGTTTTTTTTATATACATCATTTAATAAGCAATCATTTAGAGTTAAAATCTATTTAATACTACGTATGTAAACTTAACACGTTTCTCATGTGTCAACATTACCTGAATAAGTGAAATTACACAACATCAGGTCAAATTCGGTCGCTACCTTGTCTTGATTTCGCTTAATCACATAGCGCCGACAAGTACCTTTTTTCCTTCTGC
The DNA here is from genome assembly GCF_053919585.1 of Euprymna scolopes. Lineage (NCBI taxonomy): Eukaryota > Metazoa > Mollusca > Cephalopoda > Sepiida > Sepiolidae > Euprymna > Euprymna scolopes. The sequence goes on along the minus strand of NC_136517.1, from coordinate 87,030,827 downwards.
TCTGGCCGTGATCTTAAACGTTTACCTTAATGAATACATATCGTCATCTCAATTCAAAACCATGCAGTAAGGGTTCTAATACAAAAATAGCAACAAACGACGCTCCATAAAAACAAATTTAGAAACAAAGAGTTACGTAAATAAAAAATGGGAACGGTCGCAAAATAACAAGGGTCACAGGCAAGATTTAAAAGGTCACAGGGGAAAAGAAAAGGTCACGGATTAGGGAAGAAAAGGTCACGGATTAGGGAAGAAAGGTCACGGATTAGGGAAGAAAAGGTCACGGATTAGGGAAGAAAAGGCCATGTGGAAGAAAGGGACACGGGGACGAAGAAAGTGTATGGGGACAAAGAAAGGGGCACGGAAAAAGGGACAATTTTTGCTAGGTAAGAAAGCGGACAATTATGGAATAAATATCGATTGAAAATAGAATTTAGGACCGTTCTTGCGGGTATGCAGGGCTAAGCCCCTCCCCATATAATTTTAGATGGATTCCATAATTGCTTAATTTTCATACCTAGCAAAAATTAACCTTTTTACTGTGATCAGTTTTTCCGGACACTATAAAAGACATCACACACGTTTTAATTCTAACGAATATGGTTCGTGTGGGGGAGGGGGGGGGGAATGATTTTTTTTTTTTTTTTTTTTTTTTTTTTTAACATGCAGAATTAAAAAATGATTTGGAATATTGATGTATAAACTTGAAAATTATTTTTTTAAATGTCAATAATCTACCGTGCTAGTAAATGACTCCCACCCAACGGTATTCTGCATCGCTACAAAGCCATGATTCGTCCAAGCATGGAGTATCGTTGCCACAACAAAAAAGAATAACCGACTCAAAGATCGCAGCAAACGCTATCTGCTCAGATTCAAGTCCTGTTTTTTTAAGACTTCCGGTTTTGGGTCGTTTATTCTTCTGGTTTTCCAAGTTTGTTTTTAGTTGTTTTTTTTTTTTTACAAGAGAATCACCACTTATCAAGGCCCAAAGGCCACTCGAGGATAAGGATTAAAGAGTGTATAGTAGTCAAAAGGACAATATCATAGTAATCGTTAGAAGTGTAAATTTGGTAAATTGGATTAATTAATCTAGAACTTGTTTACATTGGACTTGAAGACAACCATATTATAGTCAGCTGGTGTGAGAAATTTCTTTCTCACGTTTCTCACTTTCCTCCCTGCAGAAGCAAAAATGAATTCCACAAACAAAAGTCATACCTTTAAACTCAAAATTTATTCACAAGAAACAGCAATGAAAGTTTTTTGTTTCTAGTAAGTCCTTTTGCAAAACGGTGGCCCGATTTGCTTCCATACGCATGGAGCCTTTAGTATAAATTCCCATTGTCGGAATGTTAGTTCATTGTTCCTTTCCAGATCACGGAGAACACGTCGGGAATGATGGCGCCTATAACCAGGCATAATGTGAGCCCCTTGGGCGTCAAGATGAAATACGATAAGATTCAATATTTGCATAACATGACGAAGAGTTTCTTGAATGTCATCTTGGATCTGAATAGGTTCAGCAAAATAAGTTGTCTCTGCTTGTAAAGATATGTCCTTCATTCACCGACTGTTTGGTGTCTATGTAAGGAATTGTTTTGGCTCCCTAGTAAGGGAACCGCTGGTTTGTGTCTGTATCGTTCCGTGTTCTTTCTCAGACTGAAAAATAAACGCATGAATACAAAAAGGCGCCAAGTCAAATTACCTGATACATTCAAATTTAAACCAATCACAGACCGGCTTAGAAGTGTGGCCGGCCTAAACAACCAAGATGGCGGTTATATATGGAAATTTCTCACACTGGAAAGCAGGTAAACAAAACAGAGTTCTGCAGGTGTGCAGTTCGAAGAAAGAAGCTTTTTTGTGCATGGAATCTATGTATAGGTTTAAGCACAGATAAAGAATGGGGGAAATTATTGATAGTGTTTTCAGCTAGACGAGTGTTTCTTGTGAATGTTTGGTGAGGGGGGGGCACAGACTGGAGCTCAGACGAGCACTTGCCATGAAAATAACGATAAAATAGACAGGCTCGCAACGTCTCTTCTCTGAGAAAGAGGTTGCAGGGAAGAGAAGAGGGCATCCCCCACTAGGCTACGAAGTCTATTCTGAACTCTGTCAAGGCAAGATAAGGTCTTCCTAGCAGCTCCTGCCCAGATGTGGCAAAAGTACTCCATCCTTGGACGCACTTAGCTCTTATATAGGTAGAGAATTGCATCAGCAAGTAGATATCCACTGGCTTAATAGAAGGATTCCATCATTTTTCCAGTTATCTTGCCAACGGATTTGATGTACGTATTCCATTTTAGATCAGGAGTAAAGGTAAAGCCCAGAAGCTTGTCAAAACCTGGAGCCTCTCCAAGACGAGAGCCATTCATTTCAATTGATTGCCCAGATGTGATCGCAATGCTTCATCCTTTGGCGTACCTGGCTGTTATTACTAATTTTTATTTAATTTATGCATTAATGTGTTAGATGAAAGTATAGGATAGTTAACAAAACCACCCCCCTCTCCATGTTAAGAATGGCTTCCTACACTAAATGGTATCCTGTATCTTTACAAAGTCATAATTCGTCCATGCATGAAGTATTGTTACCATAGCAAAGGTCTGAAATAGTAAAATTATTTAGAAAGCCATTCTTAACGATAAATATTAACTACTCTGTACTCTAACCCACCAATTGAATAAATTTGAGAAACTAAAACTCTGGCCTGAAGTTATATTACTGATGAAGTTTAATATCAGGAACTGAATCTGATCAGACAACGTTTGCTGCGGATCGATTCGGTGGTTCTTGTTTGCCTGTTGTGGGCCGACGCAGCTACCACTAGTCTCTCACTCTTAAACAGGGTCCAAAAAGAGTCTCCAATCTAACAGGTCTCGCACTATCGACCAAGCCTCACCGCAATGCTATATCCCTGTTCCTGTTCTAGAAGTACTTTAATGGCATGTGCTCTAATTTTTTTTTTTTTTCCAAAAAACCAAATTCGTTAAATTTTTATTGTTAAATTTTATTTTAATTCCTTCTCTCGTGTTATCCTTAAGTCATTGAAACATTTTCGCAAAGAAAAAATAGTAGATTTTGATTTCTTTTTAAATTAGCCTGGGTGCCCGGCGTTGCCCGGGTGTTTGGAGGTGTCTGTTGAGAAAAAAAAAAAAAAAAAAAGTGGTAGTAGGCAGGCAACCTCGAACCTGTACCGCAAAGGAGGAAAAGGATATGAAAAAAAAAAAGTGATGTCTTTGCCATTGCGTACATCGCCAAACCGGAACTGGCGATGGCTTAAATTAAGGCTAGTCAATCAAAAAGAGGGGATGACTTTCGAAAATATCCGCGAAAAAAGCGACCTCTCCTTGTAGAAAAGTGCTCAGTTGAGAGTGAAGAAATTAATGTTTTTAGCCAATGTTTTTCAATATTTGTCATCCGAAGGGTCGAGCTTCAAAACGATACCGATCTCGTGAAAATCTGTCGCCTCTGTTAAAAGTTTTAGGCAGACATACATACATACATTTAAACACGCAGGTGAGATTTATATGATAGAAGAAGATAGGAAGTAAACTGCACTGGGTTAGGTCGTAAAAAAATAGATCATATTCAATTGCTCTGTAATAATAAATACGAAATCTGCACAAATGAAAATATATTTAAGCGTATTTTACATCCAGGCAAGGACGAGCGCCTCTCTCCACCCACCCCCCACACTAATTACATATACTTTTTCCGCATAATCCTCCCAAAATAACTTGTTTTAACTTTTTATGAAGACAAAACATAAGGTAATGCCCTGGCTTGACCAATTTTAAAAAAATTTTTTTTTTTTTTACTTTCCACCTCAATACTCACCGATAAATAAACAACTTTTGAAGGTTGTCTGGTATGCTAAAAACGAATATCACAATCAAATTTGGCGCAGATAAATAGTTTTGCAGATATTAAGACCTATATTGTCCCAAATCCATTATGTTTTCACTGGATGCCATGTTTTTTTTTTTTACCCAACTGAAATGTACTAATGCACATGCATGTTACAAAACACTCTTTCTCCCCATGTTAAGAATGGCGAACATCATTGACATTTATTAATTAACTAGCAAGGAGACTCGACGTTGCCCTGGATTGAATGATAATCAAAGAATGTTTCACCCTCCCATATTTTTATTATCGGTGAAATTGACTGCTCTAATTGGGGATCCATCGCTGTGCACCGGGAGGAAGCTTCAAGCTTCACACGATTCCCTGCAGTGACTTATTCCACAATAAATTGTAGTCTACATTGCACTGTAGAGAACCTACCGTTGATTTTATAAAAAAAAAAAAATTATATATAATGGTCTGGATTAAAGTTTTAAATAAAATATCAAGTATCATGGTTCATTTATGTTCTAAACAGAAACATTTATTTTGAATGCGCCTTTGTCATATAAAAGAACGTACTATTTATTTTATATGCCTGGCCTTACTGCTTGTGTGGCGATAAAGGCTTGAATTTAAGTTTAAAATTTAAAAAGTCAAGTATCATGTTGCAATTATGCTCTAAACAGAAACGTTCATTTCGAACGCGTCCCTGTCAAATCAAATGAGGTACTGTTGATTTTACATGTCGAGCCCTTCGGCTTGTGTGGTAATAAAACTTCTCAAATGCACTTGTGATGTTAGGCTGTGTAAGGTGTTAACTCTGGTCAAAATCGCTTGTTCCTTTTTTTTTCCTCGGATTATTTCGATTATCAATACTTATCAAAGACATTCCGATACAAAACTTATCTAAGGACAACGTTTTACTAAATATGTACGACCAACTTCTCCTGCTGTTTGTCATATAGAAACAACGTTGCTTCAATCAGCAGCAGCTGAATCGGACAATTTAGTCGTGCCGGGTTTGGCCTTTTTGGTCAAGATCAAAGTGTAGTATCTGTTCCGGCAAATGCTGCAAGCTATGACTAGCTATGACTAGCAAAGACCAGATGTGGGGGCAGCCCCACATGCCTGACCATTAACCAGCTCCCATTTCCCACCTCTCAGGAGCTGGTCCCCTTTTTCCCTTCCCCCTCCCATCACTCTTCACATTAAAAATCGGCCTTGTGCCTAATTTGCTCGGTGGGGGAGCAAATAAATAACATCTGTTCTATTGCTGCACTTCCATTTTTTGTTCTCTTTCGGTGAAGGATCAGTCCTTCACGACTGAGACAATTTTTTATTTTTGTACCTTTTCTCCACGTTAAAAAACGACCCTGGTGTCTAACTCTGTCCCGTGGGGAGGCATAGTAAATAGGTACATAAGGGCGCTTTGCTCCTGCTGCTGTTTTGCTATTAAACTTCGGGGGGGGGGGGGGGGTTCAATGTGCGCTGCTTGTCCAACCTGCAAAGGGTCTTTATTCCGAAAGCCAATCTTAACATGAGGAGGTTGGGGTTGGTAATTGTAATTCCGAAAGGCATCTTCTTATTTTCAACCTTCCCGCAATTTTCGGAATAAACACGGAACTCCTGGCTCTTTTGACTCCCAGTTTTTCGTCTGCTAAAATTTTAATCACGTGATTACGGTGTAGCATCAATAAAATGAACCATTCAATCATTCGAGTGCCGCTTGTTATGGATTTAGCTGAATACGATATTAAAAATCACTTTATTGGTACTTATGGACTTATGTTACCGGGCTGGCGAAAGTGTAATTATCTAAAAAAATAAAAAATAAAAAATTCAGTTGCGCTTGTGCTTTACTTTTTTGGCGCTAATTCAAGCTTCAAGAGTGATCCGCGCTATTTTTTTAATCGTATTTCCACGTTTAATTAAAGTTTTATGATATGTTTTTTTTTTTTATTCAATTGTAAGGTTAAAGTACAGAATAGGTACAAAACACCCTCCCCTCCTCCCCATGTTAAGAATGTTTTTTTTTAAATAACATTATTTCAGCACGGACACTCTGAGTACCATTTTTTTCAATTTTGAATAATTTCACAATTATGAATGAATTTGCGTGTACTTAAAAAAAAAAAAAAAAAAAAAAAAAAGTATTTCGTCACAGAAATTCACTTCTTGTTCCTTTTGGGTTGTCTTAATATTTGAATTGAATTAATATATTACAAAGAAGTCACAAAAAAAAAAATAATAAAATAAATGTTGCCATGACGAATAAAAGTTTCTTTTCTACCATTGCTCATTATTTTTTAGTACTTATTTTATTTTTAGAAATAATTATACGTTTTAAATTTAAATCAATGTATTCAAACGGTCCTTTGGAAAAAAAAAATATGTAAAATAAAGTGGTGCAGGCTGCAGGTCACCGTGCTATTTTTTTTTTTTTTAATAGTATTTTCAAGTTAAATTACAATTTTACGATATATTTTTTTATTAAATTGTTAGGTGAAAGTACAGAATAGTTACAAACACCCGCCAGCCCGGTAACATAAGTGCATAAGTACCAATAAAGTGATTTTAATATCGTATTCAGCTAAATCCATAACAAGCGCCACTTGAATGAATGGCTTTATTGACGCTACGCCGTGAATAAAATTTCAGCAGACGAAAAATTGGGACTCAAAAGAGTCAGGAGTTCCGAAAAGACGTCTCAGTCTTTAAAGAATTTGCCAAAAAATAATCGAAAATGTGACTAAATCGTTTTATAGTTTTTGCGCTGACATGTAAGAGGGAATATTTAATAAAATTCGGGGGTTTTCTTTAATAAATATCTTTTTAGGAATAGACTTAAAGATATTTGCCAAAATAACCTCTCGAAACTTCTGAGTAAATTTGTTTTATTGTCTTACGATATTTTACGCTGACGGACCCAGTCGCCAGTCGATTGCATACTTGGAAGTTGCTTTAATCAGCAGCAGTGGCAATTTAGTCGTACAACGGTCGTACATCATTTTTAGTCGTATATATTTAGTAAAACCCAACACTGGCAGACACAAAGTACCTTCGCGTGAAATTTCATAAAATTCCTAGCCGTTTTCGAGTACATATTGAACGAACACACAGACAAAGTTCCTTATAATTATAAAAGTTTGGTGCTAATGCAGAGAGTGATCCGATCCGCGCTATTTTTAAATCGTATTTCCACGTTTAATTAAAGTTTTTTTGTTTTTTTTCTTATTCAGTTGTAAGATTAAAGTATAGAATAGTTACAAAACACACCCCCCTCATGTTAATGGCTTTTTAAATAATAACGTTATTATTTCAGCACGGCACTCTCTGCACGAGTGCACGTGCACGACGAGTACCAAAAGTTTTATATAACTAAGTAATAATACATTAAAAAAAAAAACGTCGGTAAATTTTTACTTATTTTCTATCTTAACAACCTTTAAAAGGACGACTTTTGAAGGTTTTCGAGTATGCTGAAAACCAATATCGCATTGACTTTTTCTGCAGATACTTTTCCGGATATTACGCAAAGTGATGGGCATTGGTGTACGCGGAAGCGCGCGCATACGTTTTGCGCGCACCAAAAATATGCACGCACTCGCACTTGCGCGTACATCAGTGGTCACTGGTCACCACTTATAAGATAAGGAATTAAATTCCCTAATATCCGGAAAACTGTTTATCTGCACCAAATTTAAACGTGATATTCGTTTTCAGCAGACCGGAAAACCTTTAAAAGTCGTCAATTTAAAAGAAAGTGTAAAGGTGGAAAGAAAGTAAAAATTTATCAAGGAAACAAAAAAAAAAAAAAAAGAGGTACTTCACGGGGAACGTGGACCTTGCGTAAACGGTGTTTTAATTTGATGATTGCTTCCTGAAAGCGTTTTCTTTCACTTTCTAAGACTTTTTTTTTTATTTCTTTCGATAAATTTGATTCATACTTTTATTTCGTGCTTGTTTTTATTTTATTTTATTTTGTTCATTTTCTCCACTAAATATTTTTTTAAAACTTTTTTTATACATATTAAAATGCCCCCGCCCCGTTTTCTTTTTTTTTTTTTTTTGGCCTCAAATAGTATCTTCAAAAAAGTTTTCGTGATTTTATTTAAACCATGCGCTTTCAGGGAGTAATCATTTAATAAAAACATTGTTTACGCAGGGTCCCACGTAACCCATGAAGTACAAAAAACAACTAAGAAAAAAAAAAACTTTAGCAAGTGGGAACTCAACTCCTGACTCTTTTGTCTCCCAATTTTTCGTCTGCGTTATTTATGGTGTAGCGACAATAAAATAAACCATTCATTCAAGTGCCATTTGTTATGGATTTAACTGAATACGACATTAAAAATAACGGGTTTGTGTCACTATCCACATAGATTCGAGAAAAAGTGGTCAAAAATCAAATATATAACAAATGTTATCAAAGGCAAAATAAATTACACTTCTCCCTATCTGCAAAATATTTTAGTGGTTTTACTCACTTTAATGCGTGAAATCTTTCGAAAATCATATTGTGTTTATCGATATATTTTAAAAAGAAAAATGACTGCGTGCTCGCTGTTGAATACGGTAAGTTTGGGAAAATGAGTTCAAACTAAATTATACAAAATACTGTTAGAAACTCACCCAATATGTTATCGCGACATGGACGGACATATATTCAGTGGGTTTCTAGCAGTGTCAAATTATAATTTGTTTGTTTGAACTCAGCGTATTCAACAGGGAACACGCCATTTTTCTTTTTAAAATATATCGATAAACACTGTATGATTTTCGAAAGATTTCACGCTTTAAAGTGAGTAAAACCACTAAAATCTTTTGCAGATAGGTAGGAAAAGTAACTTAACATCTATTTCTTATATATTTGATTTTTTACCACTTTTTTCGAATCTGTGTGTACAGTAACATAAACCCGAAAACCATTCTTAACATGGGAGGGTGTTTTTTTTTTGTTTATTTGTTTGTTTGGTCTTTTTTTTTTTTTTTTTTTTTTAACTATTCTGTAGTTTAACCCTTAAAATTTAATAAAAACAGATATAAAAACTTTAAAATACTATTTCAAAAAATAGCGCGGAACAATGTTGACCGTTCTGCCTCACGCCTTTCTGATTAATGTTTATTAGTTTTAAAATAAACAAAAAACTTTTCTGGGTTTATTTTTTCAGAGTAACAATAGCACATTTTTCTTTTTTTACTAACGCACGTTGATATTTGCAAAATCTATGGTCGTTTATTTTTTTTAATTATTTTTTGATTCGTTTTTTATCTTTTAAATTAAGGAGAGCGGATATTCTTGTACGGCGTTTACTCTGGAGCACTGAACAACTGAGGCAGCAGAAACCGGAAGTTGGAAACACACGCAAAATTGGGTATAATTAAATGGTTGCAAATTTATGATCTATTTAGACACCCTTTTTGTTTGTTTTTGATATAATTATAATAAAAAGAAAGAAAAAAAAAAAAAAAAAAAAAGAGGCTTTGCTACTAACCTGACACTAAAAGATAGTTCCAAACTGCTACCTTCTACCTTCGGAATTCTTCCCTTAGAGAGTTATCTCCCATTCTTTCTTTCTTCTTTATAGAATTTGAATAAATTTCATTCGTAAAAAAAAACAAAATGACATAAATATTTGATAACAAAATTTAAGAGCAGATTTATAAATCTTTACATTTGTATTATCCTTAAAAAATATGTCGAAAATATTAAACTAGGTTTGCACATGACTTCTTTGCTACAGCAAAAACAAGAAGCAGTGAATAATAATACCGTTTACTGCGTATCTAGCACCCAAATGAGTTATGTTAATAAAAGAGAGGAAAAAAACATTATAATTAAAGATCAAAAGCGAAATCAATTCAAAATATTACAAGTGGAAAATATATCTAATACATAAAATATTCGTAAGGCGCATAAGTAATGTCGTGGGTTAAGTGCTGTGATTAATTATTGTGATCAACACTATACTAAAGACCGGCTGTAGTAGGAATGTAATTTTTGAAGAGTATAAAATAAATGTAAAGATTGATATATTTTGGAGCGTGTGCTTTGGTGATCCATCTGAACATCGATCGCTGACGTTTGTTACGGCCGATCTGTCCAGGTTAGGTGTCCCTATTAAACACATTTGGGTTTGCCGTTCCCGATGCTTCGCGCACGGTTTCCGAATGAGCACCCATCACGCATCTTCTGCAAATTACCTGCAACTGGGTTTATTCAGGTACGACCTGGCTTCTCTGTCACTTTAGTGTAGATTAAATTGGGAAGTTGGGGGTGACTTCAAATTATGGCGCTCCAAAACGGCACTGCATGTGGCAGTTTGCCCTTCACAATATCTTTTATTTATTTTTCAGTTTTTTTTTGGGGGGGGGGGGGGTGTTGAGTTCATGTGTGTCACGTTCCTACGGTTTTGCTTTCGGCTTCGATTCTAGCTGATGGCACCTGAATACTTTCGAAATCACAACACTATGATACTATTGATACATGGAGAAAAAAAAAATGGATCTACGGAAAATTAACGCACTTTTGCAAAATCCGCACTTGTAAATTTTTTTTTTTTTTTTTTTTTTTTTTTCGAAAACTGCAAATTTAAGCAAAATTTAATGTAACCTATACCTAATTTGATTCGCGTGGCAGTATATCATTCAAAATATCTTTTATTTATTTACTTATTTCGGAAGATTAACGCCTGTTGATGTTTGCAAAATCTATGTTTCTTTATTTTTTAAGTCGTTTTTTATCAATTAAACTGAACTTACGGAAAAATTACGCACGGTAATATTTGCAAAATCTATGCCCCATCATTTTTTATTTCGTTTTTTTATCAATTAAACTGAACTTAGGGAAAAAATACGCACAGTAATATTTGCAAAATCTATGCTCCATCATTTTTTAATTCGTTTTTGATCAATTTAACTGAACTTACGGAAAAAATACGCACGGTAATATTTGCAAAATCTATGCTCCATCATTTTTTAATTGTTTTTTTTATCAATTAAACTGAACTTACGGAAAAAATACGCACAGTAATATTTGCAAAATCTATGCTTCATCATTTTTTATTTCGTTTTTTTATCAATTAAACTAAACTTACGGAAAAATTACGCACAGTAATATTTGCAAAATCTATGCTTCATCATTTTTTATTTCGTTTTTTTATCAATTAAACTAAACTTACGGAAAAAATACGCACGGTAATATTTGCAAAATCTATGCTCCATCATTTTTTAATTGTTTTTTTTATCAATTAAACTGAACTTACGGAAAAATTACGCACGGTAATATTTGCAAAATCTATGCTTCATCATTTTTTAATTGTTTTTTTTATCAATTAAACTGAACTTACGGAAAAATTACGCACAGTAATATTTGCAAAATCTATGCTTCATCATTTTTTATTTCGTTTTTTTATCAATTAAACTAAACTTACGGAAAAAATACGCACAGTAATATTTGCAAAATCTATGCTCCATCATTTTTTAATTCGTTTTTGATCAATTTAACTGAACTTACGGAAAAAATACGCACAGTAATATTTGCAAAATCTATGCTCCATAATTTTTTAATTGGTTTTTTTATCAATTAAACTGAACTTACGGAAAAATTACGGACGGAAATATTTGCAAAATCTATGCTCCATCATTTTTTAATTCGTTTTTGATCAATTTAACTGAACTTACGGAAAAAATACGCACAGTAATATTTGCAAAATCTATGCTCCATCATTTTTTAATTGGTTTTTCATCAATTAAACTGAACTTACGGAAAAATTACGGACGGAAATATTTGCAAAATCTATGCTCCATCATTTTTTAATTCGTTTTTTATAAATTAAACTGAACTTACGGAAAAATTACGCACGGTAATATTTGCAAAATCTATGCTCCATCATTATTTAATTGTTTTTTTATCAATTAAACTGAACTTACGGAAAAAATACGCACAGTAATATTTGCAAATTCTTTGCTCCATCATTTTTTATTTCGTTTTTTTATCAATTAAACTGAACTTACGGAAAAATTACGCACGGTAATATTTGCAACATCTATGCTCCATTTTTTAATTGTTTTTTTTATCAATTAAACTGAACTTACGGAAAAAATACGCACAGTAATATTTGCAAATTCTATGCTCCATCATTTTTTATTTCGTTTTTTTATCAATTAAACTGAACTTACGGAAAAATTAGGCACGGTAATATTTGCAAAATCTATGCTCCATCATTTTTTAATTCGTTTTTTATCAATTAAACTGAACTTACGGAAAAAATACGCACAGTAATATTTGCAAAATCTATGCTCCATCATTTTTTAATTCGGTTTTTATCAATTAAACTGAACTTACGGAAAAATTACGCACCTTGATATTTGCAAAATCTATTGTCCTTCATTTTTTAATTCGTTTTTTTATCAAACTTACGGAAAAAATACGCACATTAATACTTAACAAATTTTTTGTCCATTATATTGTAATTCGTTTTTTATTTATTACACTGAACTTACAGGAAACTTACGCACGTTGATATTTGCAAAATCTATGGAACTTTATTTTTTAATTCGTTTTTGATCAATTTAACTGAACTTACGGAAAAAATACGCACAGTAATATTTGCAAAATCTATGCTCCATCATTTTTTAATTCGTTTTTGATCAATTTAACTGAACTTACGGAAAAAATACGCACAGTAATATTTGCAAAATCTATGCTCCTTCATTTTATAATTCGTATTTTATCAATTTAACTGAACTTACGGAAAAAAATACGCACAGTAATATTTGCAAAATCTATGCTCCATCATTTTTTAATTGGTTTTTTATCAATTTAACTGAACTTACGGAAAAAATACGCACAGTAATATTTGCAAAATCTATGCTCCATCATTTTTTATTTCGTTTTTTATCAATTTAACTGAGCTTACGGAAAAAATACGCACAGTAATATTTGCAAAATCTATTGTCCTTCATTTTTTAATTCGTTTTTATTATCAAACTTACGGAAAAAATACGCACATTAATACTTAACAAATTTTTTGTCCATTATATTGTAATTCGTTTTTTTATTTATTACACTGAACTTACAGGAAACTTACGCATGTTGATATTTGCAAAATCTATGGAACTTTATTTTTTAATTCGTTTTTTTACCAATTCAACTGAACTTACGGAAGAAATACGCACATTAATATTTGACAAATATTTTGTCCATTATATTTTAATCAATTTTCTATCAATTAAACTTAACTTATGGAAAAAATACGCACAATAATATTTGAAAAATCTATGCACCATCATTTTTTAATTCGTTTTTGATCAATTTAACTGAACTTACGGAAAAATACGCACAGTAATATTTGCAAAATCTTTGCTCCATCATTTTTTAATTCGTTTTTGATCAATTTAACTGAACTTACGGAAAAAATACGCACAGTAATATTTGCAAAATCTTTGCTCCATCATTTTTTAATTCGTTTTTGATCAATTTAACTGAACTTACGGAAAAAATACGCACAGTAATATTTGCAAAATCTATGCTCCATCATTTTTTAATTCGTTTTTGATCAATTTAACTGAACTTACGGAAAAAATACGCACAGTAATATTTGCAAAATCTTTGCTCCATCATTTTTTAATTCGTTTTTGATCAATTTAACTGAACTTACGGAAAAAATACGCACAGTAATATTTGCAAAATCTATGCTCCATCATTTTTTAATTCGTTTTTGATCAATTTAACTGAACTTACGGAAAAAATACGCACAGTAATATTTGCAAAATCTATGCTCCATCATTTTTTAATTCGTTTTTGATCAATTTAACTGAACTTACGGAAAAAATACGCACAGTAATATTTGCAAAATCTTTGCTCCATCATTTTTTAATTCGTTTTTGATCAATTTAACTGAACTTACGGAAAAAATACGCACAGTAATATTTGCAAAATCTTTGCTCCATCATTTTTTAATTCGTTTTTGATCAATTTAACTGAACTTACGGAAAAAATACGCACAGTAATATTTGCAAAATCTATGCTCCATAATTTTTTAATTGGTTTTTTTATCAATTAAACTGAACTTACGGAAAAATTACGCACAGTAATATTTGCAAAATCTATGCTCCATCATTTTTTAATTGGTTTTTCATCAATTAAACTGAACTTACGGAAAAATTACGGACGGAAATATTTGCAAAATCTATGCTCCATCATTTTTTAATTCGTTTTTTATAAATTAAACTGAACTTACGGAAAAATTACGCACAGTAATATTTGCAAATTCTTTGCTCCATCATTTTTTATTTCGTTTTTTTATCAATTAAACTGAACTTACGGAAAAATTACGCACGGTAATATTTGCAACATCTATGCTCCATTTTTTAATTGTTTTTTTTATCAATTAAACTGAACTTACGGAAAAAATACGCACAGTAATATTTGCAAATTCTATGCTCCATCATTTTTTATTTCGTTTTTTTATCAATTAAACTGAACTTACGGAAAAATTAGGCACGGTAATATTTGCAAAATCTATGCTCCATCATTTTTTAATTCGTTTTTTATCAATTAAACTGAACTTACGGAAAAAATACGCACAGTAATATTTGCAAAATCTATGCTCCATCATTTTTTAATTCGGTTTTTATCAATTAAACTGAACTTACGGAAAAATTACGCACCTTGATATTTGCAAAATCTATTGTCCTTCATTTTTTAATTCGTTTTTTTATCAAACTTACGGAAAAAATACGCACATTAATACTTAACAAATTTTTTGTCCATTATATTGTAATTCGTTTTTTATTTATTACACTGAACTTACAGGAAACTTACGCACGTTGATATTTGCAAAATCTATGGAACTTTATTTTTTAATTCGTTTTTGATCAATTTAACTGAACTTACGGAAAAAATACGCACAGTAATATTTGCAAAATCTATGCTCCATCATTTTTTAATTCGTTTTTGATCAATTTAACTGAACTTACGGAAAAAATACGCACAGTAATATTTGCAAAATCTATGCTCCTTCATTTTATAATTCGTATTTTATCAATTTAACTGAACTTACGGAAAAAAATACGCACAGTAATATTTGCAAAATCTATGCTCCATCATTTTTTAATTGGTTTTTTATCAATTTAACTGAACTTACGGAAAAAATACGCACAGTAATATTTGCAAAATCTATGCTCCATCATTTTTTATTTCGTTTTTTATCAATTTAACTGAGCTTACGGAAAAAATACGCACAGTAATATTTGCAAAATCTATTGTCCTTCATTTTTTAATTCGTTTTTATTATCAAACTTACGGAAAAAATACGCACATTAATACTTAACAAATTTTTTGTCCATTATATTGTAATTCGTTTTTTTATTTATTACACTGAACTTACAGGAAACTTACGCATGTTGATATTTGCAAAATCTATGGAACTTTATTTTTTAATTCGTTTTTTTACCAATTCAACTGAACTTACGGAAGAAATACGCACATTAATATTTGACAAATATTTTGTCCATTATATTTTAATCAATTTTCTATCAATTAAACTTAACTTATGGAAAAAATACGCACAATAATATTTGAAAAATCTATGCACCATCATTTTTTAATTCGTTTTTGATCAATTTAACTGAACTTACGGAAAAATACGCACAGTAATATTTGCAAAATCTATGCTCCATCATTTTTTAATTGGTTTTTGATCAATTTAACTGAACTTACGGAAAAAATACGCACAGTAATATTTGCAAAATCTATACTCCATCATTTTTTAATTGGTTTTTGATCAATTTAACTGAACGTACGGAAAAAATACGCACAGTAATATTTGCAAAATCTATGCTCCATCATTTTTTAATTGTTTTTTTATCAATTAAACTGAACTTACGGAAAAAATACGCACAGTAATATTTGCAAAATCTATGCTCCATCATTTTTTAATTCGTTTTTGATCAATTTAACTGAACTTACGGAAAAAATACGCACAAAAATATTTGCAAAATCTATGCTCCATCATTTTTTAATTGGTTTTTTATCAATTAAACTGAACTTACGGAAAAAATACGCACAGTAATATTTGCAAAATCTATGCTCCATCATTTTTTAATTCGTTTCTGATCAATTTAACTGAACTTACGGAAAAAATACGCACAGTAATATTTGCAAAATCTATACTCCATCATTTTTTAATTGGTTTTTGATCAATTTAACTGAACGTACGGAAAAAATACGCACAGTAATATTTGCAAAATCTATGCTCCATCATTTTTTAATTGTTTTTTTATCAATTAAACTGAACTTACGGAAAAAATACGCACAGTAATATTTGCAAAATCTATGCTCCATCATTTTTTAATTCGTTTTTGATCAATTTAACTGAACTTACGGAAAAAATACGCACAAAAATATTTGCAAAATCTATGCTCCATCATTTTTTAATTGGTTTTTTATCAATTAAACTGAACTTACGGAAAAAATACGCACAGTAATATTTGCAAAATCTATGCTCCATCATTTTTTAATTCGTTTCTGATCAATTTAACTGAACTTACGGAAAAAATACGCACAGTAATATTTGCAAAATCTATACTCCATCATTTTTTAATTGGTTTTTGATCAATTTAACTGAACGTACGGAAAAAATACGCACAGTAATATTTGCAAAATCTATGCTCCATCATTTTTTAATTGTTTTTTTATCAATTAAACTGAACTTACGGAAAAAATACGCACAGTAATATTTGCAAAATCTATGCTCCATCATTTTTTAATTCGTTTTTGATCAATTTAACTGAACTTACGGAAAAAATACGCACAAAAATATTTGCAAAATCTATGCTCCATCATTTTTTAATTGGTTTTTTATCAATTAAACTGAACTTACGGAAAAAATACGCACAGTAATATTTGCAAAATCTATGCTCCATCATTTTTTAATTCGTTTCTGATCAATTTAACTGAACTTACGGAAAAAATACGCACAGTAATATTTGCAAAATCTATACTCCATCATTTTTTAATTGGTTTTTGATCAATTTAACTGAACGTACGGAAAAAATACGCACAGTAATATTTGCAAAATCTATGCTCCATCATTTTTTAATTGTTTTTTTATCAATTAAACTGAACTTACGGAAAAAATACGCACAGTAATATTTGCAAAATCTATGCTCCATCATTTTTTAATTCGTTTTTGATCAATTTAACTGAACTTACGGAAAAAATACGCACAAAAATATTTGCAAAATCTATGCTCCATCATTTTTTAATTGGTTTTTTATCAATTAAACTGAACTTACGGAAAAAATACGCACAGTAATATTTGCAAAATCTATGCTCCATCATTTTTTAATTCGTTTCTGATCAATTTAACTGAACTTACGGAAAAAATACGCACAGTAATATTTGCAAAATCTATACTCCATCATTTTTTAATTGGTTTTTGATCAATTTAACTGAACGTACGGAAAAAATACGCACAGTAATATTTGCAAAATCTATGCTCCATCATTTTTTAATTGTTTTTTTATCAATTAAACTGAACTTACGGAAAAAATACGCACAGTAATATTTGCAAAATCTATGCTCCATCATTTTTTAATTCGTTTTTGATCAATTTAACTGAACTTACGGAAAAAATACGCACAAAAATATTTGCAAAATCTATGCTCCATCATTTTTTAATTGGTTTTTTATCAATTAAACTGAACTTACGGAAAAAATACGCACAGTAATATTTGCAAAATCTATGCTCCATCATTTTTTAATTCGTTTCTGATCAATTTAACTGAACTTACGGAAAAAATACGCACAGTAATATTTGCAAAATCTATACTCCATCATTTTTTAATTGGTTTTTGATCAATTTAACTGAACGTACGGAAAAAATACGCACAGTAATATTTGCAAAATCTATGCTCCATCATTTTTTAATTGTTTTTTTATCAATTAAACTGAACTTACGGAAAAAATACGCACAGTAATATTTGCAAAATCTATGCTCCATCATTTTTTAATTCGTTTTTGATCAATTTAACTGAACTTACGGAAAAAATACGCACAAAAATATTTGCAAAATCTATGCTCCATCATTTTTTAATTGGTTTTTTATCAATTAAACTGAACTTACGGAAAAAATACGCACAGTAATATTTGCAAAATCTATGCTCCATCATTTTTTAATTCGTTTCTGATCAATTTAACTGAACTTACGGAAAAAATACGCACAGTAATATTTGCAAAATCTATACTCCATCATTTTTTAATTGGTTTTTGATCAATTTAACTGAACGTACGGAAAAAATACGCACAGTAATATTTGCAAAATCTATGCTCCATCATTTTTTAATTGTTTTTTTATCAATTAAACTGAACTTACGGAAAAAATACGCACAGTAATATTTGCAAAATCTATGCTCCATCATTTTTTAATTCGTTTTTGATCAATTTAACTGAACTTACGGAAAAAATACGCACAAAAATATTTGCAAAATCTATGCTCCATCATTTTTTAATTGGTTTTTTATCAATTAAACTGAACTTACGGAAAAAATACGCACAGTAATATTTGCAAAATCTATGCTCCATCATTTTTTAATTCGTTTCTGATCAATTTAACTGAACTTACGGAAAAAATACGCACAGTAATATTTGCAAAATCTATACTCCATCATTTTTTAATTGGTTTTTGATCAATTTAACTGAACGTACGGAAAAAATACGCACAGTAATATTTGCAAAATCTATGCTCCATCATTTTTTAATTGTTTTTTTATCAATTAAACTGAACTTACGGAAAAAATACGCACAGTAATATTTGCAAAATCTATGCTCCATCATTTTTTAATTCGTTTTTGATCAATTTAACTGAACTTACGGAAAAAATACGCACAAAAATATTTGCAAAATCTATGCTCCATCATTTTTTAATTGGTTTTTTATCAATTAAACTGAACTTACGGAAAAAATACGCACAGTAATATTTGCAAAATCTATGCTCCATCATTTTTTAATTCGTTTCTGATCAATTTAACTGAACTTACGGAAAAAATACGCACAGTAATATTTGCAAAATCTATACTCCATCATTTTTTAATTGGTTTTTGATCAATTTAACTGAACGTACGGAAAAAATACGCACAGTAATATTTGCAAAATCTATGCTCCATCATTTTTTAATTGTTTTTTTATCAATTAAACTGAACTTACGGAAAAAATACGCACAGTAATATTTGCAAAATCTATGCTCCATCATTTTTTAATTCGTTTCTGATCAATTTAACTGAACTTACGGAAAAAATACGCACAGTAATATTTGCAAAATCTATGCTCCATCATTTTTTAATTCGTTTTTGATCAATTTAACTGAACTTACGGAAAAAATACGCACAGTAATATTTGCAAAATCTTTGCTCCATCATTTTTTAATTCGTTTTTGATCAATTTAACTGAACTTACGGAAAAAATACGCACAGTAATATTTGCAAAATCTTTGCTCCATCATTTTTTAATTCGTTTTTGATCAATTTAACTGAACTTACGGAAAAAATACGCACAGTAATATTTGCAAAATCTATGCTCCATCATTTTTTAATTCGTTTTTGATCAATTTAACTGAACTTACGGAAAAAATACGCACAGTAATATTTGCAAAATCTTTGCTCCATCATTTTTTAATTCGTTTTTGATCAATTTAACTGAACTTACGGAAAAAATACGCACAGTAATATTTGCAAAATCTTTGCTCCATCATTTTTTAATTCGTCTTTGATCAATTTAACTGAACTTACGGAAAAAATACGCACAGTAATATTTGCAAAATCTTTGCTCCATCATTTTTTAATTCGTTTTTGATCAATTTAACTGAACTTACGGAAAAATTACGCACCTTGATATTTTCAAAATCTATTGTCCTTCATTTTTTAATTCGTTTTTTTATCAAACATACGGAAAAAATACGCACATTAATACTTAACAAATTTTTTGTCCATTATATTGTAATTTGTTTTTTATTTATTACACTAAACTTACAGGAAACTTACGCACGTTGATATTTGAAAAATCTATGGAACTTTATTTTTAATTCGTTTTTGATCAATTAAACTGAACTTACGGAAAAAATGCGCACGGTAATATTTGCAAAATCTATGGACCTTCATTTTTTTAATTCGTTTTTTATCAATTTAACTGAACTTACGGAAAAAATACGTACGGTAATATTTGCAAAATCTATGGACCTTCATTATTTAATTCGTTTTGTATCAATTTAACTGCACTTACGGAAAAAAATACGCACAGTAATATTTGCAAAATCTATGCTCCATTATTTTTTATTTCGTTTTTCATCAATTTAACTGAACTTACGGAAAAAATACGCACAGTAATATTTGCAAAATCTATTGTCCTTCATTTTTTAATTCGTTTTTTTTATCAAACTTACGGAAAAAATACGCACATTAATACTTAACAAATATTTTGTCCATTATATTGTAATTTGTTTTTTTATTTATTACACTGAACTTACAGGAAACTTACGCATGTTGATATTTGCAAAATCTATGGAACTTTATTTTTTAATTCGTTTTTTTACCAATTCAACTGAACTTACGAAGAAATACGCACATTAATATTTGACAAATATTTTGTCCATTATATTTTAATCAATTTTCTATCAATTTAACTGAACGTACGGAAAAAATAGGCACAGTAATATTTGCAAAATCTATGCTCCATAATTTTTTAATTCGTTTTTTTATCAATTAAACTGAACTTACGGAAAAAATACGCACATTAATATTTAAAAAAATTTTGTCCATCGTATATTATAATTCGTTTTTTATTTATTACACGGAACTTACAGGAAACTTCCGCACGTTGATATTTGCAAAATCTATGGAACTTTATTTTTTAATTCGTTTTTTATCAATTAAACTGAACTTACGGAAAAAATACGCACGGAATATATTTTCAAAATTTTTGGACCTCCATTTTTTAATTCGTTTTTTTATCAATTAAACTGAACTTACGGAAAAATACGCACGGTAATATTTGCAAAATCTATGGACCTTCATTATTTAATTCGTTTTGTATCAATTAAACTGAAATTACGAAAAAATTACGCACAGTAATATTTTCAAAATCTATGGTCCTTCATTTTTTAATTCGTTTTTTTTATCAATTAAACTGAACTTACGGAAAAAATACGCACATTAATATTTAACAAATTTTTTCTCCATTATATTGTAATTAGTTTTTTACAGGAAACTTACGCACGTTGATATTTGCAAAATCTATGGAACTTTATTTTTTAATTCGATTTTTTATCAATTAAACTGAACTTACGGAAAACTTACGCACATTAATATTTGCAAAATCTATGGACCTTCATTTTTTAATTCGTTTTTGATCAATTAAACTGAACTTACGGATAAAATACGCACGGTAATATTTGCAAAATCTATGGTCCATTATTTTTTATTTCGTTTTTTATCAATTAAACTGAACTTACGGAAAAAATACGCACGGTAATATTTGCAAAATCTATGGTCCATTATTTTTTATTTCGTTTTTTATCAATTAAACTGCACTTACGGAAAAAATACGCACAGTAATATTTTAAAAAATTTTTGTCCATCATATATCGTAATTCGTTTTTTGTGTATTACACTGAACTTACAGGAAACTTACGCAAGTTTATAATTGCAAAATCTATGGACCTTCATTTTTTAATTCGTTTTTTATCAATTAAACTGAACTTACGGAAAAAATACGCACAGTAATATTTGCAAAACCTATGGACCTATATAATAATCGCAAATGTGACTAAATCGTTTTATTGTTTTTGCACTGAAGTGTAAGAGAGAATATTTAATAAAATTCGGGGGTTTTCTTTAATAAATATCTTTTTAGGAATAGAATTAAAGATATTTGCCAAAAAATAACCTCTCGAAACTTCTGAGTAAATTTGTTTTATTGTCTTACGATATTTTACGCTGACGGACCCAGTCGCCAGTCGATTGCATACTTGGAAGTTGCTTTAATCAGCAGCAGTGGCAATTTAGTCGTACAACGGTCGTACATCATTTTTAGTCGTATATATTTAGTAAAACCCAACACTGGCAGACACAAAGTACCTTGGCGTGAAATTTCATAAAATTCGGCCTAGCCGTTTTCGAGTACATATTGAACGAACACACAGACAAAGTTCCTTATAATTATATAAAAGTTTAGTGCTAATGCAGAGAGTGATCCGCGCTATTTTTAAGTCGTATTTCCACATTTAATTAAAGTTTTATGATGTTTTTTTATTCAGTTGTAAGATTAAAGCATAGAATAGTTACAAAACATCCCCTCATGTTAAGAATGGCTTTTTAAATAATAACGTTATTATTTCAGCACGGATCACTCTCTGCACGAGTGCACGAGTACCAAAAGTTTTATATAACTAAGTAATAATACATTAGAAAAAAAAAACGTCGGTAAATTTTTACTTATTTTCTATCTTAACAACAAACTTTAAAAGGACGACTTTTGAAGGTTTTCGAGTATGCTGAAAACCAATATCGCATTGACTTTTTCCGAAGATACTTTTCCGGATATTACGCAAAGTGATGAGCATTGGTGTACGCGGAAGCGCGCGCATACGTTTTGCGCGCACCAAAAATATGCACGCACTTGCGCGTACATCAGTGGTCACGTCACCACTTATAAGGAATTAAATTCCCAAATATCCGGAAAACTGTTTATCTGCGCCAAATTTAAACGTGATATTCGTTTTCAGCAGACCGGAAAACCTTTAAAGGTCGTCAATTTAAAAGAAAGTGTTAAGGTGGAAAGAAAGTAAAAATTATCAAGGAAAAAAAAAGGAGGTACTTCACGGGGAACGTGGACTTTGCGTAAACGGTGTTTTAATTTGATGATTGCTTCCTGAAAGCGTTTTCTTTCACTTTCTAAGACTTTTTTTAAAATTATTTCTTTCGATAAATTTGATTCATACTTTTATTTCGTGTTTGTTTTTATTTTATTTTATTTTGTTCATTTTCTCCACTAAATATTTTTTCAACTTTTTTATACATATTAAAATGCCCCGCCCCGTTTTTTTTGGCCTCAAATAGTATCTTCAAAAAAGTTTTCGTGATTTTATTTAAACCATGCGCTTTCAGGGAGCAATCATTTAATAAAAACATCGTTTACGCAGGGTCCACGTAATCCATGAAGTACAAAAAACAATTAAGAAAAAAAAAAACTTTAGCAAGTGGGAACTCCTGACTCTTTTGTCTCCCAATTTTTCGTCTGCGTTATTACGGTGTAGCGACAATAAAATAAACCATTCATTCAAGTGCCATTTGTTATGGATTAAACTGAATACAACATTAAAAATAACTTTATTAGTACATCATTTTTTATTTCGTTTTTTTATCAATTTAACTGAACTTATGGAAAACATACGCACATTAATATTTTAAAAATTTTTTGTCCATCATATATTGTAATTCGTTTTTTTATTTATTACACTGAACTTACAGGAAACTTACGCACGTTGATATTTGCAAAATCTATGGACCTTCATTATTTAATTTGTTTTTTATCAATTAAACTGAACTTACGGAAAAAATACGCACGGTAATATTTGCAAAATGTATGGACCTTCATTTTTTAATTCGTTTTTTATCAATTAAACTGAACTTACGGAAAAAATACGCACGGTAATATTTGCAAAATCTATGCTCCATCATTTTTTCATTCGTTTTTTATCAATTAAATTGAACTTACGGAAAAAATACGCACGGTAATATTTGCAAAATCTATGCTCCATCATTTTTTCATTCGTTTTTTATCAATTAAACTGAACTTACGGAAAAAATGCGCACGGTAATATTTGCAAAATCTATGCTCCATCATTTTTTAATTCGTTTTTTCATCAATTAAACTGAACTTACGGAAAAAATGCGGACGGTAATATTTGCAAAATCTATGCTCCATCATTTTTTAATTCGTTTTTTCATCAATTAAACTGAACTTACGGAAAAAATACGCACGGTAATATTTGCAAAATCTATGGTCTATCATTTTTTATTTCGTTTTTTTTTTTTTACCAATTTAACTGAACTGATGGAAAAAATACGCACATTAATATTTTACAAATTTTTTGTCCATTATATTGTAATTCGTTTTTTATTTATTACACTGAACTTACAGGAAACTTACGCACGTTGATATTTGCAAAATCTATTGTCATTCATTTTTTAATTCGTTTTTTATCAATTAAACTGAACTTACGGAAAAAATACGCACGGTAATATTTGCAAAATCTATGGACCTTCATTTTTTATTTCGTTTTTTATCTATTACACTGGACTTACCGTAAACTTACGCACATTAACATTTGACAAATTTTTCGTCCATTATATTTTTAATCGTTTTTTATCAATTAAACTGAACTTACGGAAAAATTACGCACCTTGATATTTTCAAAATCTATATTCCTTCATTTTTTAATTCGTTTTTTATCAAACTTACGGAAAAAATACGCACAAAATTATTTAACAAATTTTTTGTCCATTATATTGTAATTCGTTTTTTATTTATTAAACTGAACTTACGGGGAAACTTACGCACGTTGATATGGTCAAAATCTAATCTCCATCATTTTCTAATTTGTTTTTTATCTATTAAACTGAACTTACGGAAATTTACGCACATAATAATTTGACAAATTTTTCGTCCATTATATTGTAATTCTTTTTTTATCTACCAAACTGACTTTACGGGAAACTTACGCACGTTGAGACTTGCGAATATCAACGTGCGTAAGTTTTCCGTAACTTCAGTTTAATTGATAGAAAACGAATTAAAATATAATGGGCAAAAAATTTGTCAAATATTAATGAGCGTAAATTCTCCGTAAGTTCGGTTTAATGGATAAAAGCCGAATTAAAGATAGAGGACCATAGATTTTGCAAGTATCAACGTGCGTAAGTTTTCCTTAAGTTCAGTTTAATAGATAAAAAACGAATTCGAAGATAAATGAAAGAAATTTTTACAAATATCAAAGTGCGTTACTTCTACCTAAGTTCAGTTTAATAGATTAAAAACTAATTAAAAAAATAAAGGTCCATAGATTTTGAAAATGTGCGTAATTTTTGCGCAAGTTCAGTTAAATAGATAAATAACGAATAAAAAAATAGAGCCAACAATTTTTTAATATCAACGTGCGGAAGTTTTTAGCGGATAAAAAACGAATTTAATATAATGGATAAAAAATTTTGTCAAATATTAATGTGCGTAAGTTCTCCGTAAGTTCAGTTTAATGGAGGAAAAACGAATTAAAAATAAAGGACCTTAGATATTGCCAATTTCAACTTGGGTATGTTTTCCGTAAGTTCAGTTTGATAGAAAGGACAAAAGACTTTGAAGATATCTAAGTGCGTAAATTTTTTGTATGTTATGTTTAATAGACAAAAAAGAGAATTTAAAAAAAGCAAAGGATGAATACAGGGTGACCCCCTCAAAAAAGAAAAAAAAACGGGCCCAAACTCTAATAAAATGTACACGGGGCCCGTTTTTTGTGTGTGTGTGTAATTTTCTGTATATTTTAATAAGAATAAAACCGGAAAGATTTTAACTGAACTTTCGGAAATTTTACGCACGTTGATATTCGCAAAATCTATGGTCCTTTATTTCTTAATTCGTTTTTTATTTCTTTTATCTTTAAATTCGTTTTTTTTTTCTATTAAACTAAATTACGGCAAAGTTGCGCACTTTGATATTTGCAAAAGTTTTTTTTCTTCTATCTTTTGATTCGTTTTTTGTTTCATAAAATGGAGTTACGGAAAACTTACGCACTTATATATTAGTAAAGGTTTTAGTTATTTGCTATCTTTTATTGTGTTTTTCTCTATTAACCTGTACCAACAGGTAATTTTGCACTTTGGTATTCGCAAAGTTATTCCTTTTTTAAAACTGTTTTTTTTTTTTTTTTTTTTTTTTATCTATTAAACCATACAAAAGGAAAATTTACGCACTTTGATGTTTGCAATTTTTTCTTTTTTATTTAATTTTTTTTTTTTTTATTAATTCCGTTTTTTATCTACGAAAATGTACCTATGGTAAGTTTTCGTATTTTGATATCCGAAAAGTCTCTTTTCTTTCTTTTTATTTTTATTTATTTGTTTTTTTTTGTATCTATTAAACTTTACCTACGAATAATTGACGCACTTTGATATTCGCAAAGTTATTTTTCTTTCCTGTTATTAAAATATTCCTACAGAAAATTTATGCACTTTAATCTTCGTCCTTTGTTTTGTTTTTTTATTCTCTTTTTTATCTATTATATTTGACTTACAGAAAATGTAAGCATTTGATATCTTCAAAGTCTATTGTCCTTTCTTTGTTAATTCCGTGTTTTTTTTGTTTTTTTTTTGTTTTTTCTTTTAAACTAAACTTACGGAAAACTTGCGCAAGTTGATATTTTCAAAGTCTTTTGTCGATTATTTTTTAATTCGTTTTTTATCAATTAAACTGAACTTATGGAAAACTTACGCACATTAATATTTGACAAATATCTTGTCCATTATATTTTAATTCGTTTTTTATCAATTAAACTGAACTCACGGAAAGCTTACGCACCTTAATATTTTCAAAATCTATGGTCCTTTATTTTTTAATTCGTTTTTTATCAATTAAACTGAACTTATGGAAAAATTACACACCTTAATATTTTCAAAATCTTTGGTCCTTTATTTTTTAATTCGTTTTTTTTTTCCGTAAGTTCAGTTTAATAGATGAAAACGAATTAAAAATAATAGAAAAAAGATTTTGCAAATATCAACGTGCGTAAGTTTTCCGTAAGTTCAGTTTAATAGATAAAAAACGAATTAAAAAATAAAGGACCATAGATTTTGCAAGTATCAACGTGCGTAAGTTTTCCGTAAGTTTAGTTTAATAGATAAAAAACGAATTCGAAGATAAATGAAAGAAAATTTAACAAATATCATAGTGCGTTACTTCTACGTAAGTTCAGTTTAATAGATTAAAAATGAATTAAAAAATAAAAGCCATAGATTTTGAAAATATCAAGGTGCGTAATTTTTGCGCAAGTTCAGTTAAATAGATAGATTTAAAAAAAAAATTTTTTTTTATTTAATTTTTTTTTTTTTTTATTAATTCCGTTTTTTATCTATGAAAATGTACCTATGGTAAGTTTTCGCATTTTGATATCCGAAAAGTCTTTTTTCTTTCTTTCTTTCTTTTTTTTTTGTATCTATTAAACTTTACCTACGGATAATTGACGCACTTTGATATTCACAAGTTATTTTTCTTTCCTATTTTATTTGGATTTTATCTATTAAAATATACCAACAGAACATTTACGCACTTTAATATTCGTCCTTTGCTATATTTTTAATTCTCTTTTATATCTATTAAACTTGATCTACAGAAAATTTACGAACTTTGATATCTTCAAAAAATGAAAAAAAAAACTTTGATTTTTGCAAAATCTTTTGCTCCTTCTTATTACATTCCGTTTTTATCAATTTATCTGAACCCACGGAAAATTTATGCACTTTGGTTCTGTATTTTTTTATTCCATTTTTTATCTGAACCCACGGAAAATTTATGCACTTTGGTTCTGTATTTTTTTATTCCATTTTTTATCTGAACCCACGGAAAATTTATGCACTTTGGTTCTGTATTTTTTTATTCCATTTTTTATCTGAACCCACGGAAAATTTATGCACTTTGGTTCTGTATTTTTTTATTCCATTTTTTATCTGAACCCACGGAAAATTTATGCACTTTGGTTCTGTATTTTTTTATTCCATTTTTTATCTGAACCCACGGAAAATTTATGCACTTTGGTTCTGTATTTTTTTATTCCATTTTTTATCTGAACCCACGGAAAATTTATGCACTTTGGTTCTGTATTTTTTTATTCCATTTTTTATCTGAACCCACGGAAAATTTATGCACTTTGGTTCTGTATTTTTTTATTCCATTTTTTATCTGAACCCACGGAAAATTTATGCACTTTGGTTCTGTATTTTTTTATTCCATTTTTTATCTGAACCCACGGAAAATTTATGCACTTTGGTTCTGTATTTTTTTATTCCATTTTTTATCTGAACCCACGGAAAATTTATGCACTTTGGTTCTGTATTTTTTTATTCCATTTTTTATCTATTAAACTGTACCCACGGAAAATTAACTCCTATTTATATTTACATATTCTTTTATTCTTTCTTTTTTCGTACTGTGTTTAATTCATCAAACTTTACCTTCGGAAAATTTACGCCCTTTGATATTCGCAAAATCGTTTTCTTTTGTTTTTTGTTTGTTTTTTATCTTTTAAACTGTGTGTACGGAAAATTTACGCACTTTGATATCTTCAAAAAATGAAAAAAAACTTTGATTTTTGCAAAATCTTTTGCTCCTTCTTATTACATTCCGTTTTTATCAATTTATCTGAACCCACGGAAAATTTATGCACTTTGGTTCTGTATTTTTTTATTCCATTTTTTATCTGAACCCACGGAAAATTTATGCACTTTTGTTCTGTATTTTTTTATTCCATTTTTTATCTGAACCCACGGAAAATTTATGCACTTTGGTTCTGTATTTTTTTATTCCATTTTTTATCTGAACCCACGGAAAATTTATGCACTTTTGTTCTGTATTTTTTTATTCCATTTTTTATCTGAACCCACGGAAAATTTATGCACTTTGGTTCTGTATTTTTTTATTCCATTTTTTATCTGAACCCACGGAAAATTTATGCACTTTGGTTCTGTATTTTTTTATTCCATTTTTTATCTGAACCCACGGAAAATTTATGCACTTTGGTTCTGTATTTTTTTATTCCATTTTTTATCTGAACCCACGGAAAATTTATGCACTTTGGTTCTGTATTTTTTTATTCCATTTTTTATCTGAACCCACGGAAAATTTATGCACTTTGGTTCTGTATTTTTTTATTCCATTTTTTATCTGAACCCACGGAAAATTTATGCACTTTGGTTCTGTATTTTTTTATTCCATTTTTTATCTATTAAACTGTACCCACGGAAAATTAACTCCTATTTATATTTACATATTCTTTTCTTTCTTTTTTCGTACTGTGTTTAATTTATCAAACTTTACCTTCGGAAAATTTACGCCCTTTGATATTCGCAAAATCGTTTTCTTTTGTTTTTTGTTTGTTTTTTATCTTTTAAACTGTGTGTACGGAAAATTTACGCACTTTGATATTCGCAAAATCTTTTTCCTTTGTTTTTTTTTGTTTGTTTTTTATCTTTTAAACTGTGTGTACGGAAAATTTACGCACTTTGATATTTGCAAAATCTTTTTCCTTTGTTTTTTTTTTGTTTGTTTTTTATCTTTTAAACTGTGTGTACGGAAAATTTACGCACTTTGATATTCGCAAAATCTTTTTCCTTTGTTTTTTTGTTTGTTTTTTATCTTTTAAACTGTGTGTACGGAAAATTTACGCACTTTGATATTTGCAAAATCTTTTTCCTTTGTTTTTTTGTTTGTTTTTTATCTTTTAAACTGTGTGTACGGAAAATTTACGCACTTTGATATTCGCAAAATCTTTTTCCTTTGTTTTTTTTGTTTGTTTTTTATCTTTTAAACTGTGTGTACGGAAAATTTACGCACTTTGATATTCGCAAAATCTTTTTCCTTTATTATTTTTTGTTTGTTTTTTATCTTTTAAACTGTGTGTACGGAAAATTTACGCACTTTGATATTCGCAAAATCTTTTTCCTTTATTATTTTTTGTTTGTTTTTTATCTTTTAAACTGTGTGTATGGAAAATTTACGCACTTTGATATTCGCAAAATCTTTTTCCTTTGTTTTTTTTGTTTGTTTTTTATCTTTTAAACTGTGTGTACGGAAAATTTACGCACTTTGATATTCGCAAAATCTTTTTCCTTTATTATTTTTTGTTTGTTTTTTATCTTTTAAACTGTGTGTACGGAAAATTTACGCACTTTGATATTCGCAAAATCTTTTTTCTTTGTTTTTTTTTTGTTTGTTTTTTATCTTTTAAACTGTGTGTACGGAAAATTTACGCACTTTGATATTCGCAAAATCTTTTTCCTTTGTTTTTTTTTTGTTTGTTTTTTATCTTTTAAACTGTGTGTACGGAAAATTTACGAACTTTTATATTTGCAAAATCTTTTTCCTTTGTTTTTTTTGTTTGTTTTTTATCTTTTAAACTGTGTGTACGGAAAATTTACGAACTTTTATATTTGCAAAATCTTTTTCCTTTGTTTTTTTTGTTTGTTTTTTATCTTTTAAACTGTGTGTATGGAAAATTTACGAACTTTGATATTCGCAAAATCTTTTGTTTCTTCTGACTTGATTCCGTTTTTTATCTATTAAACTGTACCTACCGAAAATTTACGCCCCATTTGTCCTTTCTTTGTTAATTCCCTTTTTTATCTATTTAACTATACGCACGGAAAATTTACCTTATTTGATAATCGCAAAATATTTTGTTTCTTCTTATTTAATTCCATTTTTTATCTATTTAACTGTACCTACAGGAAATTTACGCACTTTTACAGTTTTTATTTTTATTTTTCATTATGGCGTTATCTATTAAACTGTACTTACGAAAAATTTACATAATGTTATTTATAAAGGGTTTTGTTATTTGTTTGTTTGTTTTTTCTGTTTTTATCTATTAACCTGTACTCATGGGTAATTTATGGACTTTGGTATTCGCAAAGTCTTTTGTCATTCCTTTTTTAAATCTGTTTTTTTTTTTTTTTTTTTTTTTTTAATCTATTAAAATATACCGACAGAAAATTGACACAAATTTTTTGCAAGTTTCAGACAAAAAAAAAAAAAGAAAATTGAAAAAAAAGAAAAAAAAATATGACTCATCATCGGGAGTTATTTTTCAATTATAAGGTTGGGCAAAATATTGTATCAATAATTTTTCTCGGTGATGGTCACAAAGTACGTGTTCAATTTAGTAGAACGCTATGATTGAAAACTAATCCCCGACGATAGAAGTTTTAACAATCTTTTTAATCTGAAAAGTAAGTTTGTAATCGGTGAGATTAACACGAATAAAGTATAAATTGTGGAATTTAGAGTTGGGGGGGGGGCAATTTCCTAAACGTCTGCCAGAGATGTTCATAAGTTTTGACGGACGATCGAAAGATTTTTATTAAATCAAATCATTAAAAGAAGAAAGCTAGGACGACAAATATTTTAGAAACGTTACCATAATAGGTAATGTTATAAAAAAAAAAAATTAAATAGTTGCCACAGATTCGTCGCGTTTTGGGTAAATTTTTTCATGTAATGTAAGTATCGGTGGGTCGTTTTTCTGTTAATACTCGGTTACAGAGAACAGTTTCTAATCGTTTACTAAAAGATCAGTTCATTTTAACATCGCATAGTTTAGGACGCTGAAACCAGACATGATAAATAGAAAGCTGTGACGTATTTGTTTTAATGTAACAATATGTAAATAATGTTAATCCAAATAATGCAAATTGGCATAATTTACGACGGTGAACCAATGACGCCACAGTATTTGCAGTAGATGTAAACATCACCTGAGGTAGCTGCGCTATACAAAAGTTACGACTATTTTGTTTGTGCAACTTTAAGCTAAATGTTAGGGTTAATTTTTTGTAAACAGTAGTCTGGAAAGTAGAGGAAAAGCGACGATAGGAAATTATACATGATTTAAAACAATGCGTGGAGATTGAGCGGCCATATTGATTAAGGCCTGACGTTTTCATTTTTTGTATGATTGTGTATGATATGGAATAATAGAATGTCATGGTCACAGCCAATGAGAATAGGCAGAATGTTAGTGGGAAAAAACTTATTATTTTCGAATAGTGAAGTGTATTGGTTGTATGAGTGTTTAATCCAGTTAATAAGGGTGTCAGGTCAGTATAGTTATGATGGTTATATATTTACCCGGTCTTGACTGGGAGAGTGGGAGGACTTTTCAGGTAGAGGGGAAAATACGAACTATTTCATCTATAAATCTTGGCAATTGTGATGATGTCGCATGTAGGAAATAAGATAGGATTTTATTATAATGAATAAATGTGTCTTCAAAAGTTACATTTTTTATCTTTATCTACGGCCAATTTTAGTGCTGCTAATTACAATTTCTGTCTATTTTTTTTTTTTTTAATTTTTACATATTCTCGGTCTCACAGTATATCTATAAAAAATTATCGCACTTTGCGTGTTTTAAATTCGATTTTCTCTTTCTGGCAATATATTTACAGCATATTAACATACTTTGCTAATTTCATTATTTTTGTCATTTGTTTTTATTCTATTTTATTTATTATGCAATATATCTACGGTAAATTTATTATATGGTTTTATTTTTTTATTCAATGTCTTACTATATATCTACGGCGAATTTGCGCACTTTGCAATCATTAATATATATTTTTTAAATTCAAATTTTTCAGTTTGAAAACGTATTTATGGCAAACTAACTTTGTCATTCATAATGTATTTTTCCTTTTTATTCGTTTTGTCTGTTATACAATGCATCTATGGAAAATTTGTGACCTGTCTCTTGTGGCGATGTCAACCAATTGACCTCTGATCTTCTTCGGAAAACTTTGGCTCGTGATGTCTAAATTCCCGTGAGATGATCACATGAAATCCCGAACGCCTCAGTATAGAATTCTCTGGGAGCGGAAAGATGAAGCTCGGATATGTCAGAAGAAAACAAACAATTGAAATTCTATTCTACTAAAATTAATTTCACAAAAATTACAAACTTTTTACATATATGTACATTTCAAGTTCTTAACACATTTGTAAATTCAGTTCTTAGTCCGTTTTTAAATTCACAATCAGTCCTCTTCTTCGGAGATGGCACTCAGGCGACCTTCATAATGTATTTTTCTTCTTATTCGTTTTCTCTGGTATACAATGCATCTATGGCAAATTGACATATTTTTCTCACTATCTTTTTTTAACTCATTTATCCTCGTCACCAGTTGTGACTTACTGTATAAATTAAGTCTTTTATTTGTAAGTCGGAAAAGGTTCTTACTAAAAGATCAGTTCATTTTAACATCGCATAGTTTAGGACGCTGAAACCAGACATGATAAATAGAAAGCTGTGACACATTTTCGCTTTTATATATATAGATGGATTAGTTCAATTAGGTTATAATTTAGTTTTAGTCAGATTGTCTACACGTGGCATGCTGTAATACTGCTCTATCCCCAGGATGGCTGCTGTTCTCGTGTTGTTCTCTCGTGAAGAAGAGATAACTGTTATGACAGAGTTAAAGCAGGGGAGGCTACTTTGCATTTACAAAAAAAATAAAAAACTCCTTTCCCTTTGACAACTTTATAATCATAAACGTATATATGGAAAATTTACGCACTTGCTATTTACAAAATATACATTCTTTTTCTTTGATTTCACTTTCTCTGTCTTACAATATATCTACGGCAAATTAACACACTTTGCTGTTTTTCTAATTCCATTTTCTCCGTTTTACAATATATCTACAACGAATGAATGTAATTGGCTATTTTCAATGTTCTTTTATTAAATTCCATCTGCTCCGTCTACCAATATATCTACGTAAATTAACGTAATTTTCTATTTGTATTATCTTTTTTTTTTTCTCACCAACCACCAATAACTATGGCTAAAGATACATTACCTGAAAGTACTTTGTTCAGGCTCCTCGGCTTAACATTCACAGGAACATGAGTTGGAATAGATACATCGAGATCATTGCCAAGGCTGCTGCAAAGAAGGTGGATTTTCTCTACCGTGCTAGAAAGTTACTTATACCTGAAAGTTTCCTGTACCTCTACAAAGCCACCATTCACCCATGTATGGAGTACTGCTGTCACATTTGGGCTGATGCAGCTGCTACTAGTCTCTCGTTCTGATGCGACCGTAGAAAAATCTACCTATTCCTAATGTCTTAATTTAATTTATGTTTAAAATGTTGGCTGCCCAGCCCCACACTACATGGAAAAAAATGTTCATGTAAAGAAAAAAAATTTAAAATGTAACAAAAAAAAAAAAAAAAAAAATTTTTTTAAAGTAACAAAAAATTTTTTTTAAAGTAACAAAGAAAGTTTAAATTAGTTAAAAAAAAAAAAAAGAAAGAAATGCAAAAAAAACTCATAAAAAGTGCTTTAATTTAAAACTTTTACGAAAATATGAAAAACAAAAAAAAAATTGGTTTTCTTATTAGTTTTGTTCAATTTTGTTTGACAAAAAAAAATGATTTCAAAAAATTCAACTTGTTAATTTTTTAACAAAAAATTATTACAAGAATAAAACAAATTGTTACGGTCCGTGTTTCTTCTTTATTTTCATTATATTTTTTTCTAGAGATTTTATCATATTTATATGTTTTCTCCAGTGTTTTCCTTGAGTAGCGTTGTTGTTGCGCTTTCATAATCAGTGACGCCAGGGAAAAGCTGGCGGTTCACGTCATTTCTTTATTTTTTTACACATGTTCACCCCTTACAAAGCAGATCACCACTTGGACGTAAGGCGCTACTATTTGGGGCCATGTCTAGAAAAGATTAACAAGATGTTTGTTTGTTACATTTAAACTTCTGCATATCAGTACAGCCAGGGAAGCAGGCAGCAGGAAGGGAATTCCAAAGTCTAGCTGTTCTAGAGAAGAAACTGTTAGAATAGAAAGCTTTCTGGCATTTAGGGACAACAACAGTTAAGGGTTCTGAGCAAAGCCAAGCGCTCAGTTAGTTATGTCTGGTTCAAATTCTACGCAAGTACCTCAAGAACTTTTGTTTTTTAATTTCGTTTTCTCCGCCTTACAGTGTTACTTTTGCTCTTCAATAACAACTTGCTGGCATTAATGGACAGTGCAACATTTCATTTTAACCCTTTTTGACTCGAATTATAATGTAGATGATTAAAAAATTATTTGTTAATCTTAGATTGTGGTATACTGAACGTAAGCGATGGACAGTTGCAATCTGGCGTCTACCCAGATACTGAACTGATATGTACAAGGCGTGTTTGAATCAATTCCCACTTTATTTATGCCATTATATTCTTTTATTTATGACTAAACTAACGAGAGGTACCCGGCGTTGCCCGGGTGTTTGGAGGTGTGTGTGGAAACTCCGGGGGTGGGGGTTTTAAAAAAAAAAAAGTAGGTACGAACCCTTGAGGCAAAGTTGTAAATTGAAGTGTGAAAAAAAAAAAAAAACAAACATGCGACGATAACCATTGCCCACCGCGACATGCTAACGGAAACACGTTTGAATTTATTTAATTACTTGGATTTGGCAGGTGCCCGTTTTAATGAGTTAATGAGGTCAAGTTTGACTGCGGGATAGTATTCATTTACTGCTGAACGCCCCCCCCCCCAAGATGTTATAGGAAAAAGACTAACCCACATGCGGAGAGCGACAAATATTGAATATTTATCTTCCCAAAATCGAGCAAATTAAATAGACAGGCGAGCTCCGTTGTTAACTGTGAGATATTACGATTTATATGTGTTATAAAAAGTTGTGAACCGACCGACCGCTTCTCTGAAAGAAGCCTTTTGTAGACACACAGAAAAAGCGAACATACATACACACACACATGCATACATACACACACACATACATACAAACAAACATGCATACATTTTCGCTTTTCTATTTATAGATGGATTAGTTCAATTAGGTTATAAACGGTCAATTGTGATGAGTGTCCCAAGTTCTTATGCCGATGACACAAAAATTTCTATGTCAAACCCAGAACCTTATATAGCGTCAACATATCCACAGTAACTGCTTGTTTTTACGTCTGAGGGGGGGGGGCAGGGGACTGGTGTTCAACTCAGCAAAAACATTTGTGCTGTTATCCTCTAGATATCTCTATCTGATTCCTGTCCATGGGATTTGGTTTCAAGACACATTTGTGCCATTCTCAAATGTCATAACTATCTAGAAGTAATAGTATCTAGCAATCTCAGGTTTGACGACCACTTGTCATATATATCCATTAGGGTTAATAAGGAGCTTTACGTGTTGCATATCCTGAGCTACCAAATTCCTCATGCATGGCATGAGGCTTTACAAGGTAACAATTCGTCCCCACTTGGAATATAGGTCAGTAGTGTTCACCAGAGTTTGGAAGATGTTCTCCGATTCTTTTGAGCGTCTACAGCATAATGCCATCAGATATATACTACATATTCCCTGCCACCACTCTCTGGAGTATATGATTTGCTTGGATTAGACCTGCTGTCTACTCGCTGGAACGTAACAGTTGCTTCTGTTGCCTATTTTGTGGTTCTTGTCACACTGCAATGCTTAAATACTGCCCTGCGCCTAAAATTCATGTACAAGGGTCAAACCATAAAATTGTTGCCCTAGAAAAGACAACACGATTCCATTTCCGTTTGATGAAAACTGGTTTTCTTTTTTTGTTGCAGACCATCTACAAGTGGGCCAGTTACGTACAAATCCCAAGAGCAATAGGAGCCTTCTATCATGTCTGAAAGTGATACAATGTTCAACACGCGAGATCGGAAATGTGCCACTATATAATTCATGCTCTCTAACGATCCGAGGTATGACAACAGGACCATTGCCAGCACCCTCAAAATGCATAGCTGGATTGACATGAATAACAGGGACATGCCCAGAATGATGAAAAAGTTTCTGGCCATAGTTATGGTCTTTAATTTGGTTTTACGTGGGTGCCATATCTTTGAAGTCGGCTTGAAAGTCAACACCAAAGTGTACTTGGATGTGCCGAAGAGTGTGGTGATCTCCTGGTGTAATCAGGTGGCCGCTGGCAAACCCTGTGTGTGGCAGCAGGACTCAGCGTAAGCCCCCTAGTCCAAAGAGACCCAGGCTTGGTTTCAGGAGTGCTACGACTTTGTACCCTTCTCTCACTGACCCCTCTCCTTCCCCGACCTGAATCCACTGGACTACTTTGTTTGGTTATACATTAATAACATCACCAACATAACCTCCCACAACACCAAAGCCAACCGGATTCCTGCCAGCGCTTGTGGAAAAGGCATGCTGCCAGTTCCAGACCTGTAGTGAGGCAGTGATTGAGGCTGAAGGCAGCTACATTGAATAGATGTCAGCTCTACTACATAATCAAGTTACCTGAACTGACTTTTTTTTAAATAAAAGTTTTAAAATAAAGTTTTAAGTGTTGTTTTCTTTAGGGGCGACAATTTTATCGTTCCACTCTGTATTATATGTTAGACATTGAAACAGCAGAAACCAGTGTAGAATAAATAATAATAATTCAATGAGAAAAGAAATGCACTCAATTCCTAAATTTTAACTGCGGTTTGACATCAAAGTCAGAAATATACAAGGATTGGACGCACTAGCAGCCAAACGGCTTCAACGTTTTAGATTACACCACAAAATGTGTACAGTTTTAATTTAAGAGGAAAAAAAAAACCTCAGAAAATTTAAATTTTTTCCTCACCTCTCATATCCAATTGTCTATATACATACACAAAAAGAACTTTATACACAACCTTTTATTATTTTTTATTTTTCATATATTAAAACAAACATGCATGTACACACACACATTTTTTATATATATATATATATATATATTATATATATCTTACATCAGATTGGCTTTATCCAGTTCTACTTTAAAATATTTAGGAGCCAAGAACAAAATGTTATGAATTCAGATGACATTACAAATTATTAAGTTGGAGCTGGGAAAAAAGAAAAAAAAAAAACACACACACACAAAAAACAAAATAAGAAATCATAGAAAATGAAAAAAAAAAAAATCACAGGAAACAAAAAAAAAAAAATTTTTTTTTAAATCACAGAAAACGTA
Organism: Euprymna scolopes; assembly: GCF_053919585.1. Taxonomy (NCBI): domain Eukaryota; kingdom Metazoa; phylum Mollusca; class Cephalopoda; order Sepiida; family Sepiolidae; genus Euprymna; species Euprymna scolopes. The sequence goes on along the minus strand of NC_136517.1, from coordinate 86,993,136 downwards.
AGAAAAAATAATAGAAAACAAAAATACAAAAAACGAAAACACACAATAGAAAATGAAAAACAAAAAAAAAAACACAGAAAACGAAAAAAAAAAAAAAAAAAAAAAAAAAAAAAAAAACAGAAAATAAAAAAATGCAGAAAGTAAAGAACAAAAATGAAAAAGAAATAAAAAAAAATGTATTTGAGTAGTTTTTTTTTTTCTTACCTGGTTTGGCAAAAAAAAAAAAAAAAAAAAAAAAAAAAAAAAAAATGGTGACTTATGTTTCTCGTTATTCTGAATTTATATGGTTTTACAGTTTTAATATAAAAACGAATAGTTATCAAGTTAGGCTCGATAATGTGTGTAGAGGGAGAGGTCTTTTCTTTTGGTTTTTATATCTCTGAAAAAGACAAATTAATACCCAAATGTCATAGAAACTGAATAAAACTGATTTCATGTAAGAGTTTTCGGTCATTATTCATATGCTACCGTTACAGGAAACGCCCCGTGCCTATGTTTTATTTATATATATATATATATATATATATATATATATATACACACACACACACACACACACACACACACAATGTCCCAAAATGATCCAACACATTTGTAGGTCAAAAAATAAAACAATTAATTAAAAATATACTTTTTTAAATTTATGTAGAATTTTATATTTTAATTAACTCAAAATTCATTTATATATCTACTATTACCAGTACATATATAAATGGTTTATTTTTCAACAAAAAATTGTCCCACAAATAAAACAGAAAGTGTTACGATCCGTGTTTCTTTTTTATTTTCATTATATTTTTTTCTAGTGATTTTATTATATTTAAATGCACTTTGCGCGGGACTTTGTTGTACACAAGTACCTGCTTCACGGGCACACTTTGCAGTGTGGATGTTGTAAGAACTGCACCGAATATAACTACAACCTTGTAAATGGTGTGCACCATCCCTAGGTGGGAGATCATCATCATGTCAGCTTTGGTCATAATCGGTCCAGTGATGTGGGCTGTACAAGAGTGGTACACACAGACACTACTACTTTATATATAGATTTATGCATTTTTTTAAAGAAATGTTTCAGACTCATTTGATTTTTTTGCATTGTGATATTCGTTGGCCCGCAATATCACCCCAATCTAAATCTCTCCGATTTTTTCTTGTGGGGATATTTGAAGCCAAAAGTATTTGGCCATTTCCCTCGATTTCTTGAAGAATTAAAATGAGCTATTTGTTTTGAAATTGCTGTTATTCCACCCGAAATTATTCATAGTTATTGAAAACGTTTGTGAACATCTACAATCATGCGTTAACAATGATAGGAAACCGTCGGCCGATTTAATATTTAAGACTGTGTGAAATAAAATGGCATTTTACATACAGTAGAACCATGGGATAATTTTTTTTCAGGTTAAAATGTGGAATACAATGTTTCTCCAGCCCCTGGTTGCAGTCTTTTCCCTGCTTTACGGTGTTATTTATATTATTTGATTATATACGTGTAGTATAAACTGTACTGTATTTTTGTTATGAATTTTTAGTGCCGTATCCCGGGGTTCTATTGTACATTTAAAAAATAAAAAAATATTTTCTATTTAATTGTTATTTTTTTTTTTTTTTTTGAACTAACAAATGTGTCAGATCATTTTAGGAAATGAGAGAGAGATTATGACAACATAAATGAAATTAATATAATTTACACTTGAATTTAATTTCAAAAAGTTTTATTATCATGCAATAATTTTTACCTAAAATAACTTCACGGATTTACAATCATGTGTCTGAATTTTAAGGATGAGGATTGATAAGTCATATTATTTGGATTATTCGGACTACTGTAACTTTTGAAGTTCTTCTCGACGAACTCAAGAACTGCAAGGACCCATGGCATAATGGATAAAGTACTTGGTAAAATTCAGTTGTAAAGTTACTCTCTTCCGGGGGTTGAAGGTTTAATACTCAGTGCGGGTGACACTAAAAATGGCTGATGATGGTAACTTGCGTTTTATTCATGCAGATTCCCCAAGTTCGACAAGAAACACTGGAAGAAGGCAGGTACAGTGAAAACATCACTCAAGAACAGTTATCGGAATAATCCAAATTATATCGATTTACAATTGTTTCCAAAAATTTTTACCCGTAAACAAATTATTTGGGATGGAAGATCTTGTCATTTAATGTAATTCTGTTATTAGCGACTTTTTTTTTTTTTTTTGTTAAATTGATTTACAAAACCTATTCTCATCCATTGTTGATTTGTCGAAGATTCTTCATACTCGTAACTAGATTTTCTTTTATGAGTTACAGATGAACTGTCTTTATCTTTTTTTTTTGTTTAACATTTTTTTTTTAAATCAAAAGAAGGCATATTGTCACAGGATTCGTACAAATTTTCAGTGTCCATTTTTCAAGGCTTTCCAAAGTTTTTCAAAGCCTCTCCAGACAAAATTCAAATTTAAAAAAAAAGACAACAAAGTATGATGATATAATGAAAAAAAAAAAAACAAAAAAAAATCATTTTAATTCACATACAAAACAATATGCCTGTTAACAATCACATTTACATTACTTGGCCTTTGGGACAAGATCAAAGTGTAGTATCTGTTCTTCAGATGCTGCACTTCAATTTCTTGTTCTCTGTCAGTGGAGGAGAAATCCTTCACGACTGAGACAATTTTTATTTTTGTTCCTTTTCTCCACATTAAAAAACGACCCTGGTGTCTAACTCTGTCCCGTGGGGAGGCATTGTAAATAGGAACAATCACATTTACATTCCCTGACTCACTCATATTTGTCCAACCAAATGTTATTTTCCCCATTGTAGATTGTTCATTTCACTTAAAAATTTTGAATTTCCAGTATTGTGAATACAAGAGTTACGCCCCTTTATCATGAAACTACCTGATGTTGTATGGAAAACAGATCGTTTCGTGATGAAAGGGACGTAACTCTTGTATCAACAATTTGATATAATTTTGGAACAATGTATTTTGATTCTATTTTCAACATTAGCAAAAATAGTTTAATTATATTTTTATTAGTACTTAAAAAATAATTTAATATTTATTTCAATTTTATTTTTAATACTTCAACACTGGACATAAAGAATACGATTTTCAAGGCCTTTTCAAGAAATTTCGAAGACATT
>NC_136517.1:86894994-86984994 GCF_053919585.1 Euprymna scolopes | reverse complement strand
GAGAAACTTATAACTTTTTATAAAAAAGAATTCACAAACGTATTTACTCCTGGCCTGGGGAGATGTACAAAAATGGCCGCAGATTTTAAGCTGAAACCTGGCACACCACCGGTGTTTAAAAAAAAAAACGTAATGTCCCGTTCGCTTACCTGAACAAAATAAATCAGGAACTAGACAGATTAGAAAGCATCGGTGTACTAGCTAAAATTGAACATAGGGAGTGGGCTGCTCCGGCAGTTTACGTAAAGAAAAGGTCCGGGGAAATTCGCGTTTGCGCCGATTTCGCGACTGGCTCAACAGGTCCTTAGAAGATTTTCACTATCCATTACCTAGTTTAGAAGAAGTGTTCACGAAATGGTGGCAAGTTTTTTTCTAAGATCAACCTAAGCGACGCTTACCTACAGATTCCGGTAAACGACAAAAGCGCTAACCACCTCTGTATTAAAACTCATCGGAATTTGTACAGATATGAAAGACTCATTTGGTGTCAAGGTGGCACCCGCAATATTCCAGCAAGTAATGGATACTATGCTGTCCAGCTTGGACACCGCAATCGCATATCTTGATGACATTATCATAGCAAGCAAAAGCAGGGAGGAACATGAAAAACATATCAGACAAGTATTCAGTCAAATACAAGATTATGGATTTAAGATCAAAGCAGATAAATGCAAGTTCTTTTTACAAACAATTAAATACCTGGGTCAAATAATCGATAAAGATGGCAGACGCCCAGACCCAGATAGGCGACCACTATTAAAGAAAAGCCGGCACCAGTAAACACAACTCAATTGCTTAGTTTTTTTATGTTTTGCAAATTATTACCAGGGGTTAATCCTAAATATGCACAAATTGCGAGCACCACTTAATGAATTGCTGAAAAAGGATAAGGCTTGGGAGTGGACAGAAGATTGCACGACATCATTCCAAGAAATAAAAAGAATCCTGACTTCCAAACTATTCCTAGCGCATTTCAACCCGCAGTTGGACATAATGGTAGCTAGCGACGCTAGTCAATATGGCGTTGGGGCGTGCATGCTCCATCGAATGCCGGATGGCTTGAAACAGCCTATTGCTTTCGCTTCACAGACTCTCTTGCGAGCGGAAAAGAATTATTCTCAGATTGAGAAAGAGGCCCTACGAATTATATCCGCAGTTTCAAAATTCCACTGGTTCTTGTCCAGAAGACATTTTTTTCTACAAACTGACCATAAGCCGCTGATATCCATTTTTGGATCAAAAAAAGACTTCCAACATTCACTGCGAACCGACTATTAAGAATGGGAACTATCCTGCTGAACTATAATTTTACAATTCAATTTCTCCCCTCAAAACAACTAGCCCATGCAGACGGTCTATCGAGACTGATTCCTGCCAAAATGGAACCTCTTGAAGATTCAGAAATCGCGGCACTACGTATTAATAGTGATGTAAAAACCATGATAAACAATATTATCCGCGAACTGCCTGTCACACTTCAGGAAATTAAGTTAGAATCCCTAAATGACAATTTCATTCAAACCACGAAGCAGAAATTAGCACTGGGTGACACGAGTTCAGACATTTTTTCTGGTTGCGACGAAATACTGTTATACAGTGAAAAGGTTGTCATCCCCCAAACCCTTCAAAAAAGAATTCTCAGGGATTTTCACATGGGGCATCCAGGAATAAACAGAATGAAAAGCTTAATGAGAATTTTTGTTTATTGGCCAGCTATGGACCAAGATATTACCGATATGGTGAACAGGTGCAAAGGCTGTGCTTTGGCTGCAAAAGCACCACCGATAACATAAACCTTGGGCATGGTTGTTCAAAACCATGGTCGAGGATCCACATCGATTATGCGGGACTTGTGGAGGATTTTTACTACCTGACAGTAGTTGACTCGTACTCTAAATGGCTAGAGATACAAAGATGCAAAAAAAAACGACCATGGCAACAACGACAAATTTTTTATTGGAATTGTTTGCTCGGTTTGGGGTTGTAGACTGTCTGGTTAGCGACAACACTACACAGTTCACCTCGACAGAGTTCAGAGAATTCTGCGAGACGTATCAAGTCAAGCATATTACGACACCCCAGTACCATGCCAGAAGCAACGGCCAGGCCGAACGCTTCGTCGATACGCTTAAAAGGGCATTAAAAAAGGTGTTTGGTACACCAACAGAAAAGGCCCTTCAGCAATTTCTACAGATTTACAGAATCACGAGAAATCCGAACAAACCAGATGCAGAATCCCCAGCAGAAATCATGTTTGGACGGAAAATAAAATACGTATTTGATAAACTGCTACCCAAACACATAGTACACAACAGAAACTCTACAATGCCAACGAAACGGTTTAACAGCGGAGATAATGTATATTTTAGACATTTTAGAAATAATGTTATTTTTGGGAACAGGGCACGATCTTACGAAGAATCGGCCATGTTACATACATCATTCAGGGTCCAAAGTTTCAACATAGGAGGCACCAGAACCAAATCAGGAAACGCTTCTACGAGGATCAAGAAGAACCACCACAGGACGGCAGTGAGGCGATTGAAACTGTATGACTGTTTTGACATAGACCCTCCAAAAGGGATGTCAGAACCGAGACGCTCCGGCAGAAGGAGGCAGTGCACAGACCCTTTGGTGGTCTGCCACAAAAAGAAATACTGATTTTCACAACCGCGGAAATCAGCTTGGGAGGGGGACAGGGTGTTGGGGGGGAATCACCCTCCAAATGGACTGTTCTATCTATTATATAAACCATAGACCTTTTGATCCCAGGTGTGGATTAAACACCAGAGCGACCCTCGCCTGCTCGGTGACGTTTACTACTCTTTTCAGTTGTAACCTTTTTACATTGTTGTTCCAGTAATAGATTGTTTAAACTCTATTCCGTTGTTCTGTTTTCTTTGTGGCTTATTGCAAGCCATAACAAATCTTAAACTTCAGTCTGTAATCACTGATATTAACAGGTAAAAAAGATGAAAATTGTGGAATTTAGAGAACTCTCGACAACGTCCACCAAATAATCGTTTTTAGCATTGGAAAATAAGCACAAATTTTTCCGATACTCCCAAAAGTTTAGAGTTTTCAGATTCCGATTAATCATCTCAACACTGCTATCTATAAAACCTGGCATAAGAACATAGAAAAAAGAAGAAAAAAGAAAAAAAGAAAGAAAAAAGAAAAAAAGAAAAAAAGGAAAAAGAAAAAAAAGGAAAAAGAAAAAAAAGGAAAAAGAAAAAAAAGGAAGAAAAAAAAGGAAAAAGAAAAAAAAAAGGAAAAAGAAAAAAGGAAAAAGAAAAAAGGAAAAAGAAAAAAAAGAAAAAGAAAAAGAAAAAAAAGAAGAAAAAGAAAAAAAAGAAAAAGAAAAAAAAAGAAAAAGAAAAAAAGAAAAAGAAAAAAAGAAAAAGAAAAAGAAAAGAAAAAAGAAAAGAAAAAAAAGAAAAAAAAAGAAAAAAAAAGAAAAGAAAAAAAAGAAATAAAAGAAAAAGAAAAAAAAGAAAGAAAGAAAAAAAGAAATAAAAGAAAAAGAAGAAAAAAGAAAGGAAGCTAAATAGAAGCAATATATAAAAGCAGACGAGATATGTAGAATGTGAGTAAAATGTTTAAGGGAGATAATTGAGTTTATTTCTAATGTCCCTAAATTGTCGCTCAGAATGCACTTTACAAAATAAGTCGTTTGGTGCGAATAAATCTTTTTCAATACGAAGTAAAGGTATAAATAATTAAGTAAAAAAATATTAAACTCAAATACATGTCATGGGTCGGGTTTTAACAGTAATTTTTTAATTTTAACTTATTTTTTCAAACTTCACGTATTTAGCAATCAGCTCACCGCCATTTGTCTTGTTCACATATATCGATAAACACATTGATTTTCAGACCGATTAAACGTTTTAAAGTAAAACCACTAAAAACTTTTTCCAGATAGGTAGAAGAATAACTTACATTGGCTTTTATAAAATTTATATATATTTTTTAAAAAAATTTTTGCCCACTTTTTCGTACGTCTGCAGTTTGTAATACAAACCCTGCAAATCATAAGATTATAGAAAATACAACATATCAAGAGTTTTTAAAACATAAGTTAATTTTGTACCAGATAATCTCGACTTAATTTACAAGTGTTTTTTTATTTTGTTTTTTTAAGTAAAAATTATTAAATTATGAATATTTAGTATAAATTAAAATCACAGAAAATTATTTAATACATACTTAAAAATAAACTAAGATAAATTCTTCCTCAAATTCAAAATGGCAGCAATATCTAAAAACATGATGGTTTTCCTACATAATTTCTTTGGCTCGATAGATGACATGTTTAGTTTTCTTTTCTAAGGTAAATAAATTCCCGTTTTCTTAAGAGTCTATATTTAGTATTAACATACTAATAACCGATTGAATCTACGTAATGAAACAATAGCTGTAAAATTATATGGAATTTTTTCAACATATTGAAAAAGATAAAGTAAGTTGAATAAAACTTTGGAATGTAGCTATTGTTATATATATATATATATATATATATATATATATATATATATATATATATATATATATATATATATATATAATAAATAGATAAGTTGGAGTTTTTGCCACACTGACATTGATATTAAAACCCTACCTTTTCTATTCAAAAATTAAAACAAATATCTTAATATACTCAGTCATGGATAGTCAAGTGACTTCATAAAGCATATTCTTTTGAAAAACTAGCTTTAATTAATTTGATTATTTATGGGGACAGCTCAACAAGAACTTTTTTGCATTGGACTTGAAGACTACTGTTGTATTCAACTGGAAAGCAAGCCAGTTCTGCAAAAGAAGCTTTGTTCATGGAATCTGTGTTTAGATTTACAGAGAGAGAGAGAGAGTGGGTGAATCATATATAGTGGTTGTAGCTAGTCAAGTGTTTTTTTTTTGTGAAAGTTTGGCAAGAGGGGACCATAAATTGGAGTTCAGTCGAGTATTTACCATGAAAATAATGATAGAGCGGAGACAGGTCCACAACATCTCTTCTGTGGGAAAGAGGTTGCAGGGAAGAGAAAAGGGCATTACCTGCTAGGTTTAAAATCCGGGTTTGAACTATCAAGGCTGGATATTTTAATTAAATGATAAGTAGCTCCCATTGGTTTTACTTGAAATTCAATATTTCAATTTTTAATCATGAAAACAGTTTTCAAAAGCAATTAGTGAAAATTGAGTTTTGAGTTATCTCCCTTAGATAAAATCTATGATGCAAACTAGCGCCAAAGATTTTATCTAAGGGAGATAACTCAAAACTCAATTTTCACTAAAGCTCAGTTGCCCACATATGAGAGCATTATATGTGACTTTACTTGTACTCAAACGGAAACAATTATAGTTGAAAAATGTGTTCTGGAAAACATGGTTGTGACGACAATCTTTAGCTTGACTCAGACGGATAAATGTATTATTATTCATCGGACTACTGTTCTCATCTTGAGTGTGATTTTCACGTTTTGGTCGATATAACCTCCAACCTTCTTCAGGTGTATCTTGAACTTGGGAATGTTTCAGTCAAATTCGGCAATTTGGACTGAACTTCGAGCGGAACCCTTTATTTACTTCACGGGGGTAGCGTGCTCTTGTTCCGTCAGCCATGACTGGATAGAGATCCTAAGTAAGTTGCAAATGTATTTTTTCGACTATCCAGTCCGCTTAAAATTCTGTCCAAATTCCCAAGTTTATCAAGATACACCTGAAGGTTGGAGGTTATATCGACCGAAACGTTGTGAAAATCACATTCAAGATGAGAACAGTAGTCCGATGAATAATAATACAAATAAGCAATCCTTATCTCAAAAATTCAGAAACAGATGGATAAATGTTTAAAAAGTCTTACCCATGTTGAAGCAATTGCGGTTGACACATGTAAAAGGTCACAATTACTTTGATAATGCTAAAATTTGTTAAACAATGACGATATTTTGGTCTTTGTTTTTAATATGTCTCCATCTTTCTCATTTTTTTTGTCATCATAAGAGGAAGAGAATCAGCTGATATCGGGAGATCGTCAAAGGTGGATCAACAGTCCATTCCAAGCAGTTACCAGTTTGGCGCCATACGAGGTGGTTGCAAAAGGTTTCGAAGCGAGACTCTTGATTCGAAAGTTCCTCACATTTAAATTTAAATAAAGTTATATTTCTATAAAAGTGCATTATTCGCTTATTTTATTCACCGTTCACTTTTCAGCTGATGGACCGTGCCAGACATTAACTAATGATGCCAAGAACTCGATACAAAATTTGTTAGCCGATGTAACAGACGTCATATCAAACTCTTGAGCTAAAGAGGACATGGTTATTATTTTATCACTCGAGAAACTGGTTGTTGTGCCCAGGATGAAACGTCTCCACGACACGGACACACCACAGATTGAATGACTGTGGTTTAATGCCGATTCTTGAATCAATCATGGCAAAAGTGAAAAAATTCAAATAAAAACTTACTTTGGGATTTATGCTTGGTTTTCTCTGCAACTTTATTATCCATTTCAAAACCAAAAATTCACAAAAACAAGTTTTCTTTTTTTCTTTCTTTTCGTTGTCTTTGAAGGAACAAACTGGAAATAAAAAAAATAAAAAAAAATTCAATACGTTTTACACAATCTCCTCCCTGCAATCGCAATAGTTTTTAAAGAGTTGGTTTTACAAACTTTAAGCATAAAATATTTTTATCAAAAAAAAATTCCAAGAAAATACTTTGTCAACAGACAACATTTTAACCACATTTCAATCATTTACTGATATTCATTTATCATTTTATCACTCGAGAAACTGGTTGTTGTGCCCAGGATGAACGTCCCCATGACACGGACACACCATAAATTGAATGAATGTGGTTTAATGCTGGAGGAGTACAAACAAACGAGTATAAATTACATCCCTTTTTTATAATAAAAAAAAAAAAAAAAAAAATTAAGTAAACAGTAAGGCAAGAGTTGTCTACCCCTATGATTACAACTCCTTGAATAATGGAAACAAGAATCACAACTCTTGGTTGATTTTATATATAAAGTAATCTATAAATATAAAAGCGAAAATGTGGCGCGCGCATTTTTGTATGTCCAAGACTTTTTTTCGCCAGGGGAGGGGGGTGTACTATGTCTTAAACTTTTTATATATCATCTAGATTGTAATATCTATGATTTGCGAACGCACGTCGCGTCCAGATTTATTTACATCGACTTTTACAAAATTCTTGCTATTTCAGCTCGTGTTTATTTATACTAAAAAGTCGAACAAAGTGAAACTAAATTGAAACAATGTCTCTTCCTCGGCTTTTGCCCCAGGGACGTCCAGAAAGCAAATCAGCTTTGATCAATGCAGTGAAAACCGTCATATCAGACAATTGCTTTTCATTTGAACACCCCCATTTTTTTATGGGGAGCTGATCCCCCCCCCCCCCTCCAACTCAACATCTTGGGGAAACAAAACCAAAAAACTGCCTCGCAGCCAAACTTAACTGTGGTATTGATGTTTGACCTCATTAAATTTATGCACCTGTCAATTCCCTTTTTAATCATGAAATTTCAAACATACTTCCCCTACCTTCATAGCATCGAGGTAAGTCATCACGCTTTTTTCGCTTTCGCCTCAAGGATTCGGGTTCAAGCCTACCTCCCTCCCAAAAACATTTTTCTTTTCTTTTTTTTTTTCCAAACACCCGGGCAACCCTGCTAAGAAGTTTTAACACCGTTCGCTTTTTTTCTTTTCCAATCACATTCGCGTTTTTTCTTGTTTTTCCGATTTTTTTTTTTTGTTCAGAAGCTTTAACATTGTTTTTTCTATAATATTTAAACAGGGTTATTACTTCAGTTTGTTTTGATTTACCCCCCCCCCCCTCTCTAAACACTAGGGCAACGCCGGGTACCCCTGCTAGCAATTGCACCAAGGGATCACCACTCTCATCAGTACATCCAGGTACACTTTGGTGCTGACTTTCAAGCCAACTTCAAAGATGCGAAGTGGCACGATGTGGCCCTCACTTGAAACCACACCAAAGACCATAATCGTGACTGGAAACTTTGTTTTTATCACTCTGGGCACGTCTCCATTATTCGTGGCAATCCAGTGATGCATTTTGAGGGTGTTGACAATGGTCCTGTTGTTATAACTTGGATAGTTAGAGAGCAGGAGTTGTACAATGGCACATCTCCGATCTTGGTTGTTGAACATTGTGTCACTTTCAGACATGATAGAAAGCTTCTATCACTCTTGGGATTTGTACACAACTGGCCAACTAGTAGATGGTTCACCCCCGCCCCCCAAAAAAAACAGTTTCCATCAAATGGACAATGGAATCAGGTCTCTTCTAGGGTAACAATTTTATCGTTCCACTCTGTATAAAATGAAAATATAAAATTAAAAAACTAGTGTGGAGGTTTCAAATAATGTAATCGTCTTAAAAAATAGAACTTCATTACTTTTTTTTTTTTTTATCAAATGGCTTAATAAACAAAAAACCAAATTAACTATATTTAAAAAGGAAATTGTTATGCTTTTATTTAAAAAAAAAAACATTTTAAATAAGGTTCCTCTAGCATCATGGTTCGTCTATGATCTATTTTTATGATTGATGCCATAAAAAATCTTTAATGAAGAGAATACGTTCACAAAAACGCCTTACAATCTGTATAATACAATAATGTACCAAAGTAGCACTAACTCTAGATGGATCTGGTTCGAATTTTGCATGGACCTTTGTTATAATAAGGTGCAACGAACTAAGCATTACAGTATCCATTCGATGCACAGTTTAGGATTAATAGGAACTGGTACAAATGTAATCATATTCAACCATCAATTTAGCATAAAGCACTCATTCTAAGTCAACAAACTTTAACTTGTCAATTTTTTTAAGGGCTAAAAACCCTAATATATATATATATATATATATATATATATATATATATATATATATATATAAAAATAAAGGTTGGCAACTAAGTGCTTGCAATTTTAAAAATACATTGTGTCAAAAATGATTTCTATCGAAAAAAATTGAGACTCTTGTTGAACATTGGGAAAAAGTTGCGGACACGAATGGAGGATACGTTATTGATTAAATAGTTGTTAGTTCTTATTTTACTTTTAAAAAAATGTAGGTTAAAAAAAAAAGAAGCAAAAACTTAGTTGCCAACCAAATATATATATATAGATAATAAAAATTACAGTTAAGTTTACCAAAATGATCCCAGATGGCAAAACTAAAGTAAATTAATTAAAGAATTAATATTTATAAAGTAATCTCAACCAGATGTAAAAGCTCGATAAAACTACAAAGTATTTTTTAGGTGATCCACGCAGTGCAACTTCGTGTAGCAAACACTTCAGATGTCACCATTCGCTGCGGCAAACATGTTTGACGCGCAAGTTCAGGAAGGCATCTTGCAGCAGGTTGCCGATACACCATTGTGTGGAGTACCACCTTGTCACCTACCCGCCAGGCAAGTTTATTTGGAGGTGCATCCCCCTCAGTGAATTAAATGCACCCCCAGATACTAACCCGGCAATTTCTACAATTCAGTATGGTATATACAGTACCAAGCCTTCTCAAATGGTCACCCATCTGGTACTGGCAAAAGATTTTCCTTGAATTTTACAGCACAATCACATTGACACACTGGTTCTCACCAAATCACTGAAGTTAAGCAATGAGATATAGATATATTAGTGTTGGAATGACTACTCGGAAGGGGGGGGGGAAAGAGGGAGACAAATTTTGGGGTATCAGAATCGGAAAAATTGATGCCTATTTTCCAATGCCAAAACGATTCTTTGTCTTTTTTTAATTTGATTTTGTTTAAAGTAAAATCTTCCATTGCTAGTAATAATGATAAAAATGAATATTGATTTTAAAATACCAGTAAAGCTGAAATCAATAGATCATCTTCCACAAGCGTATTTTGACGTTTAGGAAAATATCTGCATATTTAACGTGTTTTTACGAAAATCGGGGAAAATAATCTTATAGTTAAATGATTAAAGATTTGTAAAGAATCAGAATTGGTAATTGTATCGGAATCAGTCCATCAATAATGTGTGTGTGTGTATATATATAGTGGAGATGGTAATTAATAAAAACTGAAGAAAGTGCTCAATACTGTTGTAGAGCAAATATGCGTTTTGCTTTTTATTACAGTATCTTTCTGTTAATTTACATTATTGTTTCAGCTACTCGGCCGTTTTTTTGGCCGTCTGTAGCGTCCTCAGACTTTTACAGAATATATATATATATACACAGGCTCTATGGCCAAATTTGTCATTAGTTAACCTTTAATAACTAAATATTTCCGTTTATTAGCCAAATAGAAATGTTACTAGCCAAACCCACGTGATTTTTGGAATGATCTATTTTTATGATTGATGACATAAAAAATCTTTAATGAAAAGAATATGTTCACAAAAAAGCCTTACAATGTGTATAATACAATATTTCGTGACAAGTACGTACATTACAAAGATATTTCTGTATTTATTTTTTTTAAATAAATTTTATGTTCTAGATTTGAAAGTATAAACATTCAAATTTCTTCAGATGTTTTTTTAAACAGTGAGCGTAAAAAAAATTTTATATTGTTCTATTAAAAAAAAAAAAAAATTTATATTGTTCTATTAAAAAAAAAAAAAAATTTATATTGTTCTATTAAAAAAAAAAAAAAAATTTATATTGTTCTATAAAAAAAAAAAAATTTATAATGTTCTATTAAAAAAAAGTATATTGTTTAATTTGTATTTGCTCGTTTAAAAAAAAAAAAAAAAAAAAAAAGGTTAAGATATTTTTCACTCAGTAGTGAGCTTTGGAAGATTGTTGGTAAAAGAAATACAATAAGCGTTTTAACATTTCTAGTTGCCACTTCGAAAAAAAAAAAAAAAAACATCACTCGCAAATGCAACTGTTTCATTCGCAACGTAAAGTCCTAATATAAATATCATTCAAACACGGTGATGTTTGAATATATGATTAAGCGGCAGTTTTAATCGTTTAGAACTGCTTTAAAAGCTTCACCGCTCACTCATTTTTCGACCAAATTTCAAACAATTACAGTTTATAGATCACCTTCTCAGCTATATTATGAAAAAAAAAAAAAAAAAAAAATTTTTTTTTTCAATTTTGTTCAGTAAAACAAAAGTTATGAATTTACTAGAGTTCAAAATCGTAAAAAACTGAACGAGGTAAGCAACGTTGTTTATGACTGGTTTCCGTAGCAACCACATTGTTTCAGCAACTACTGTTGCTACTGATTCACTGCTCTTGTGAAAAGAGATGTACCAAGTGAAACAGAAAGAATGAAAGGGAGATAATTGGGGGATTTTATCGAAAGCAGACAAGTGCCGTACATTATTATTACATGCAAATGTTTATGTTTATGGGGGCAAAAAAATAAGACTGAAATTAAACAAAGTACAAGTGAATTTACTGGAAGCCTGAAAAAAAAATTTAAAAAAATCATGGATTACAATAGAAAAATGCGAATATGAAAAGTAATATGGTTAAATTTAAACATGGAAAAGTAAAGGACTAGTTAAAACTGAAAAAGAAAAGGACAAGATATTCTAGTAAAAAATATAATAAATTTATAACTTAAAATATTACAGCATTAAGAATTTTTGTAAAAATTCAATTTATAACATTATATAATCAGTTCTTAATGTTGCAATATTTTAAGTAATAAAGTTATATTTTTTTTACTAGAATATCTTGTCCTTTTCTTTTCCAGTTTTAACAACTAGTCCTTTACTTTTCCATGTTTAAGCTTGACCATATTACTTTTCATGCTCGCAATTATCTATTGTAATATAAGACTAAGTAGATGAAAGGAACCTGACCGATAAAACAGCTGTTGACAATTTTATCAAACTGATTCCGTTGTATGCATGCGGTACAGCATACAACGCAAGTTTAACCTGTATTTTTGTATGGTTGCCAGATGTGGTTCACAAACGAAATGTCGAAATGACATGATTCTTACTACAGCGCATCGGATGGAAAAGTTAACGATCTTGCTGTAAAAGCAAGAAGTTATTCACAAAACATCTAACCTCAGCAAAGACAAAAAGGAAACTACAAGGGCTGTCCTAAAAGTAATGCTTTCTATAATTTTTTCTTTTTAATTCCGCCCAAATGGATCAAAGGGGATCGCAATTTGCATTGTTATGATGACTGAACTTATGCATTCATGACCTGAGTTTCATCTCTGTTGCAGATATTGACGGTGTGAGACTAAGAAAGCAATCCCTGTCATGGACATGTGTCAGAAGCAGAGATGTATCATAGAATTCCTGGTAAAAGAGCATTAAGAATGGTGGTAGTATGTAGAAAAAATAAATTCTGAAGCACAAAAGGTTGTTCGTTTTGAAGGTGTCACTTCCATCTTTGTAGCTCTTCAACATCTTCAGTTAAAAAAAAAAAAAAAAAAAAAAGGCTTTATTTTTAAACAACCCTCATAATGGTTGACAGAAAATAATTAAAAGTTGTCAGACAGTGTATTCTTAATATATGCCGTTGACTTGTGATTATAAATTGACAACATATGAACCAATAATTTGGTTCTTTTAAAAGCATATCAACCTCGTTTGGACCATGTAGAAAAATAAATTCTGGAGCACAAAAGGTTGTTCATTTTAATGGTACTACTCCCATGTTAGCAGCTCTTCAACTTCAGCTAAAAGAAAAAAGGCTTTATTTTTCAAACAACTCACGTAATATAATAATGGTTGACAGAAAATAAATTTTAAGTTGTCAGACAGCATATTCTCAGTGTACGCCGTTTACTTGTGATCATAAATTGACAATGTATGAACCAATAATTTGGTTCTTTTAGAAACATATCAACCTCGTTTGGACCCGTTTAATGTTGAACCAAGTCATTTTTATGCATCAAGTTTTTAATATTTTAGAATATTTATAGATTTTGTTTTGTACATCAAATACATTGTAATTGATAGATTCCGTTTAATCGATGAATGGAATGTGAAAGATACCACCACATTACATTATGTAATAGAGCGCATATGAAAATAGCAGCAGCAGCAGCCAAAGGATGGATAACGAGTGATTATATTAGCTGCAGGAGCAGCGTTTGAACGCATATGCAAATTGCCAAGTATGCTAGAGTTTGCATCTGAAGAAAAAGAAAAAAAAGGACAGCATATGGTCGGAGAAAGAAAGTAGATACTGAAAGAAACGAACATGTAAAGTGAAGGCGAGAATGTGACCAGCGTGCAATCAGAAAAAAAAAAAAAACATGTTCCAGGTGAAATGGATATGGGGCAGTGAGAGACTTTTAAAGCTGGCGTCAGAGAGAAAGAAAAACGGTAATAAACGACTTGCGTTAAAAGAAAGAACACTGACCCGGATTTTATTTATTTCCTTTGTGCCTGCGATATTACGTTACAGTAGGCTTGAAAACAATGCCAACCAAGAGGCGATTCCAACAAAGGTGACAAATTGGAACCTCACTAGTGGATAAAGTTTACCGTCACGCTTAATAACCTGGTTGAGAAGTAACAAGTAAAATCATGACGATAAAAAATAAATTGAACATCAAAGTTTATAGTCATTAGATAAGGAGTGAGGATGGTAGGGGTAGGGGGTGGGGCCATTGATGTGCGAAGGGGGGGTGGAGTAATACCAAGATTTTACCTTTAATGAGAAAAACGTTTTGCGAGATCACCAATAAATGGACGACAAAGAGTTTCAGATTCACAACTTGTATAACCAGGCACACCAAATATGGTAACACGTCGCTGTAGAAAAAGAAAAAAAAAACAAAGAGATTAAAGTAATTTGTATTATTATTCATCGGACTACTGTTCTCATCTTGAGCGTGATTTTCATAACGTTTCGGTCGATATAACCTCCGATCTTCTTCAGGTGTATCTTGTCGAACTCTGGAATGTTTGTCGAACTCTGGAATGTTTGTCGAACTCTGGAATGTTTGTCGAACTCTGGAATGTTTGTCGAACTCTGGAATGTTTGTCGAACTCTGGAATGTTTGTCGAACTCTGGAATGTTTGTCGAACTCTGGAATGTTTGTCGAACTCTGGAATGTTTGTCGAACTCTGGAATGTTTGTCGAACTCTGGAATGTTTGTCGAACTCTGGAATGTTTGTCGAACTCTGGAATGTTTGTCGAACTCTGGAATGTTTGTCGAACTCTGGAATGTTTGTCAAACTCTGGAATTTGGACGGAATTTCAAGCGGAACCCTTTATTTACTTTACGGGAGTAGCATGTTCTTGTTCCATCAGCCATGACTGGATAGAGGTCCTAAAGTAATTCGCAAATGTACATTTCAGTCGCCCACACTGAGGATCGAACCTTCAACCTTCAGGAGAATATCACTTTTACAATTGATTTTTCCAAGTACTCTAACCACTGCGCCACGGGTCCACAAGAAAGTTATATTGACTGAAACATTGTGAAAATCACACTCAAGATGAGAACAGTAGTCCGATGAATAATACAAATAACCAATCCTCATCTCAAAAATGAGATTAAAGTAGTTTGCTTGAAGCATTGTTTAACGTGTATATAAACGAAATTTAGGTTTATAGAAGCAGAACAATGCAGAGCTGTAAACGAACAAACTCACATTGTAAGTGACTTAGTATTTGCCAAGCTCCCACTGGCACTTGTGGAAAAGGCATGCTCCCAGTTCTGGACCTGTATCAAAGCGGTGATCATGGCTGAAGGTGGCTAGATTGAATAGATGTCAGCTCTTCTACATAATTAAGTTGAATAAATTGATTTTTTTAAATAAAAGTTTTAAAATAAAACTGTTGTGTTGTTTTCTTTAGGGCGACAACTTCTAGCTTGTATATAAACACACAAACGCGGTTATCTAGACCAACTAAGTCAGAAAGTAAAGAATAAGAAAAAGAGATCAGATAAGGGGGAGGAGTAAAATTAGGTTAAATATTCAGTGAAGCAAAGAGATAAAACGGCCGAGCAGCTAAACAGAAAACCAATACAAAACACAAAAAATTAAACAAAAAAAAAAAAAAATTAATCTTAAATCAAGGTCATTAAAAAAAAAAAAAAAAAAAAAAAATTCTTCAACGGTGATACTTTTGAAAATTTTATGCCATCACAACAGGAATTCATTGAAACTAAAGACATTCTTGATGATCGGAACAAACATTCCAAGACTTTTTTATTGTTTGATGATTTTCAAAAGAAAATACTATTAACTTCCAACGCATCAATAAATGTCTTTCACATTTTTTATTCTTGTTCACCTTTAAACAAGGCATACTGACACTTGGCTGTAAAGGGCTACTATTGAGAATGATGTCCAACAGGGGACTGTGAAGAGTTGAGCAGTGAGATGTTTATTCACATTACATTTAAACTTCTGCAGATTAGTACATTCAAAAAAGCAGGAAACAAGGAGGGAAATTTTAAAGTCTAGCTGGAAGTAAACTATTAGAATAGCTTTCCAGCATCTAAGGACCTCTATAGTGAAAGGGTGAGACTTTGCTGCTAAACGGATTTGTCGGAGATATGTACATTGACGGGGTACAAGTGCAATGAGTTCGGAGCACATTCCATTAAAATACTTGTAAAACAGGTACAGGAATGCAACATTGCGGTGATGGGACAGGAGTTGGAAATTGGTTGATTGTGCGGGACCTATTAGATTGGAGATTTTTTTTTGGGCCGTGTCTAAGACTGAAAGACTAGTGGTAGACGCACCAGTCCGGGTGTGGCAATAATACTCCATGCACGGGTGAATAGTGGCATTGTAAGAGATGCAAGATACTTGCAGGCATGAGTAATCTTCTAGCACAGTAAAGAGAACCCACCTTTTTTGCAGCAGCTTTGGCAATGTCCTCAAGTATTTGTTCAAATTCATGTTGTCTGTGAATGTTAAGCTACGGAGTTTGAATATCAAGTTCTCAAGTGTTATTTGTCATGGCAATTGGTGGTTGAGAAGATTTTTATATTCCAAGAATAAGTGGGGGGGGGGGGAGACTTCAAAACACAACATATATAAGTCAGTGGCCTGGCAAAGCCACAGAGGAGACAACCAAAAGAAAAAAAAAAAAAAATCCTTAGCAAAATTCATCCCAAAGCAGCAAAACTAAATCTGGCTTGCCATGACACTATATACACAAATGTTAGGCATATTTTATTGGTTTGAAAATATAGGTTCTTTTTTACCAATTGTCAGAAAATTTTAACCAGAGAATAGTATTATAATCTTCAAAAAGCCTGCAAATTTTCATGTAGCCCATAGAACCAAAGACATGAGCATTTCAATATTCAATTTGGCTATGAAAATATATATATATATATATATATAATGCTCCCTATCTTAGGTTGGCCATTTGGGAAGTGATATACAAATTACCATTAGCGCATGAAGCAATGCTCTTTGTGTAAACAAACTGAGCTTAGGTACTTTGGACAATGTCAAAATATTGTTAATTCACTGCCTGCACAGCAGCAGCCATATAATGCAACGGTTAGAAGCTCCAACGGGCAATTGGGTGATCGGGTTTTGATCCTGGCTTGGAGGTAGTTGCTTGGCTAACTGCACTGATGAGCTGTGAAACAGCAAAACAGTACTTTATGTGGTATAAGTTCGAAATCTTGGTGACTATTGATCAGAATTTAACAAATGAAGGTTCATTGGAAAGCTAATGGCCTGAATTTTGTAGTGGGCAATGAGACATTTGCCTTTAAGATCACACATTGTTTCAAAAAGTAGGGGACCACTTTTCTATATGAACTTTATTTAAAATGAGTACCCACTTTATGGCCACCTTTTAAATTTTTTTTTTTAGGGGTAGTGTTTATCGTGGCCTGGTAGATCAACACAAAACGTACCTTAAAAACTTGTTTTCTATTGGTTTTCAGGTGTGCTGAAAAATATTGCATTTAAATTTTCCGCAAAGAAGTTTTTTTTTCAGGTATTAAGCAAAAATGTGTGTGCACTTGCATGTACAACAATGGCCACCACTTATAACAAAGAATTGCATTGCTTAATACTCGGAAAAATACTTATCTGTAGAAAATTTAAATTCGATAATCGTTTTCAGCACACCCAAAAACAAGTTTTAAAAGGTAGGCTTTGTGTTGGTCTACTAGGCCACAATTATCAAATAAACACCACTTCTAAAAATTGAAAATAAAAAAATAAAAGAGCCCCTCCCCCCCAAGGGTGGCTATAAAGTGGGTGTTCATTTTACATTAAATTAATATAGAAAAGTGATCCCCCACAATTTTAAAACTATAATTTCTTCATATCTTGGAAACTACTTGTTTCCTGGGATTTTAACTGTTATTTTCGTGTTCAGCACTCTCAAAAACAATAGTGGTAATTTTAAAGGATTTTTTGTGGGTGGAAAGATACTGCACCTTTACCAATATTTTAATTATAGTCATTTGTTTTCCTAGTTTTGCATATGAATTACAAAATGTCTGATATTTCCCCAAAACTTCTGGCCTTGATGGAGGGGAGACTAAGACTTGCTACCATGGTTTCAAATGATCTGAAATAACAGCACGGGGAGACTTGATTCCAAATATTTCTCATATGTTATTATCTCCCCTCTTTTGAAAATAGGGTTCGATTATGAACATCTCAAGTATCAAATAATCCTTATACACTGTGAAATTTACTTCATGTATGAAAACCAAAGAGGTGAGATATAACAGATGAGAAATATTTGGAATCAAGTCTCCCCTTGCTGTTATTTCAGATCATTTGAAACCATAACAGCAAGTTTTAGTTTCTCCTCCATCAAGGCCTTCATTGGAAAATTATTTTCTCAGTAGGTCAATTAATCTCCCAAATTTATTTACATGAACAAACAATAGTGCCAATGTTCTTGAAGGGATCATCAGTTGTTTACCATGAAACACTCTTTTGGAGATTTAAAAAAAAAAAAAACAGTATATTAAATCATGGCTCCTTAGCAGTGTTGATGAAACACAACCTCCCTCAAACCACACACACTACACATATATATAAATAAATAAAACATCCCCACTCACCCCCAGCTGTATACGTGAATCTGTTTCAACAGCAATTTGTCAGTTCTTAATGATGGTATTTATCTCGCTCCTACAGCGGGAAAGATGTGATATAAGAGTCAAGACGTGGGATTGAAGATCTAGCATCCCAGAGAAAAAAACACTCTAACATAAAAAATTCCTGGGCAACCACGTTGGTATTCCCCAGTAGAGGCAACTCAGATGATTAGCAATAAACCAACCCTTTCTAGAAGAGAAAGGGCAAAGCCTAGGAGGGTGAACCTCTTAGAACTGCATAGGACCAGCAAAATATGGCAATCAACAGGGAATTTCAAGAATGACCGAGACTTGATTTTGGGTCCGAGGCCCCCCCCCCAAAGCAATGTTGTTAATTCTTGATGTGGGTTTTCAGAAAACGTGTTCATTACATTTCATTTTAATAATTTGAAAATTTTATTTAGCTCAGCAACTTTTAACTGTCATCTATTTTCACTTTTATACTCATATCTATTATGATTGCCAATCATGACAAAGTTCCTTAAATCGGGACAAAACATTGATAAGTCACTAATTTTTATTTCTATGTATTATCTTGTAAATAGTTTGAGACTTTGATCTGAATCAAACAGACTTTTGCCAAATTAAAAGAAAACATTCTGTGCTTCTAAGATATTAGAATGAAAATCAAAAGTAAAAAAAATTGGATTTTCATTAAGACCCCCCCCCCAAAAAAAAAACTATGGTTTCTACTACTCACTTTTTATGTCATGTCGCAATTAGTTAAATATTACTGCATTATTCCTTTATATATATATATATATATATATATATATATATATATATACACACACACACACACACATCATTGTCTCTGTTATTGTTTGTTATATTGCATTTAGTTTTTGGTGTTAAGTCTGCATTTCCCTCGATCAGGAAGGATGGGTTGCCCTACATCACACAATGTAATGTCATTTAGGAATTTAATTGCAAATGTTTTGCTGGCTATGTGGGTTGAATCTCCTTACATTTGCAGACATGCATTAACCGCAAAATCACATGAGCCATATTCAATATTCTAACCCTACTAATGAGCACAATCAACACTTCCCACATAACTCTAAAGACTTACTCAACAAAATAAAAAACAATGTACAAAACAAAACTACACACAGCTTAGATACATCATTATATACTAATGTCCCCATCAAAAATATTTTAATTTACTCTATACACCCCCCACTCCAAAAAATAAAAAATAAAATAAAAATCAATATTAACGTTTCCTCAATGCACTTTCAAAAAAATTATTAGACTTATCACTGTCATGACATATTTTCAATTCAATAATTTTTACAAGCAAAATATCTTATCACAAATTAGACAGGGTAAACCACGCTGTTTTCACCCCTTTTCCACCTTGGAATCTGCCATTTGTTAACACCTTAAAAATCCAGCGAGTACCAACAGGTATAAAATGGAGTGTTTTAGAGTTTTACATCGGGCGGACTCTCAAAATCATTTGAGGATTTTAGAGTCAGTCTCGATTCTCTTACCTAAACCTCTCTGTTGGCAGAAAGAAATTCATCATCATTAGACTTGTTCAGAGATATCTTAATTATTCTCATTATTTGTACATATATTTTACTTAATTGTACATATTCATATTACCACTTGAAAAAATTTTTTCTTGGAGAAAAAAAACAAAACATTTACATACATATGCCTGTAGTTGTTGCCTTTTATGTCAGAATTTTTATCTTTTTTATAATTTGTATCCAACGATTAACTCCTGAGGAGTTTGTGGGCATCTTGAAGGTTTCTCCATTATTTTTAAAGCCTGTATAAATTTTGTACCATACAATTTATATATGTTGTAATCTGAAAATTTGTATTTGAAAGAAGAAAAACTCATAGAACAGATTTCATAGTAAATATTTTGCTCAGCAAAACAAAATATGGATAAGATACAACTTAATTAAAACTGTAACATTATCATGAATCGACTCTTCCACTTAGTGCAGATTGCGAACCCATGTGATTTATATTTTGCCATTCCTTCCAATCCAGGGCAAGTTGGTTGACGGACGCCCAACTGTTGACGGATGTTCAATCAAAAGGATTTTCTCTCCACTTTCTCCTTGGTTTTCCCCTCTGCATCTTTTGCCTTCTAGTCTACCCTCAAAGAATAACTTTGACAGACCAGCGGTTGATCTTTTGACATGGTCAAAAAGTTTGAGGGTTTTACTTTTAATTTTTATCAAATAGAGGGGGTAGGAAAGTAGTTTGACAGAGGATGGATATTTTGTTTTTTTCTCTATCAGGTGATGTCCCGTAATGAAACGCATTCTTCAATGAGATTTGGTTAGTTGTTTAGTCCAGGTGATACAATCAAGGCCATAAACAAAATAAAATTTGTAAAAAAACACATGCAAATCCCTCAGACCCCTCCCCTCTTTCCCAGTAACACAGACTTCTATAAATTGCTAAGTAAAAAATATATTACAGAAAAATTCATGGTAACATTTTACTTTAAAAAAAGGCACCAGATGTACAGAAATAATTCAGAAAAATAGAAAGAATGGGGGTGGGGGGAGGGGGCTGGTGTTTGGCATTATTGAAATGAGTTTCAATCGACATTCAAAAATGAAATTAAATACTTACTGTCAGTCATTCTGTTTATAGATGAATTATTGCATCATCCAGAGATTTCATTCTGAGAGAAAAAAAAAAAAAAAAAAAAATTAAATCCATGTTTTAATTGGAAAATAATAAATATCAGAACAAGAAATTAATTATTTCTTGGACTTTTGAAAACAAGCCCAACCAGTGGGATTCCCCTTCCACAAGTGAAAAATTTACTTTCATCATGATTAATGTTCAAAAGGTGTACTTATTGAGAAAAGTGCGACTGGATGAACGATTGGGGCCAATTTTATCCCTATAATGTCTCCTAGGGGAGCAACCAGAATTATCCCAGAAAATCCAATCTGGCAAAAATTTACTTTCACCATGACTAATGTTTGTGCAAAATTTTAAATAAATCCAAGACCTGGTTATTGAGAAAAGTGCGAAAGGATTAATGGGAGTGAATTACTAGGGCCAATCCCTCGTTTATCGGGGGACCACTAAATCATTTTTTCTAAATACTAACAAACATTTTTAATGTTGGAGAATGAGTCTCCTTGCTGTTTTGATTGCTTGGAGACTTGGGTAGAAAGTACCAGTCAAGAATCTGTTCTTGACAATCAGCCGGACAGGTGCAGGGCCAGTTTCTGACCCAGTACCTGTTGAACTGAGGTATGCCGCCCAGGTAATACCTAGGAGGTCCACCCTCCCAGGCCTTGCCACCAGATTTTTAGGTAGGGAAAGTTTATCACTTCATGCTTGAGGCGCTCCTACCGGAGAATGCTGATGAGGATGCCCTGGCAATTTTTGCTAGGCCAGAATACCACTTCTTTAGGGGTACTGGCTGGTTATCCCTACTTTCTGACCTTGTGTCAAATCTTGCTGAAGTGGGCAGCAAGTAGATATCTACTAACCAACATAACCCTGGTCTAAAACCATGTTAAACATAAGATATGCGTGCGTGTATATAGTAATATAATTGCAAACAAAAGCATTGAAACTTTAAACGAGTCTTTTAAAAATCATATAAAAACAAAACAGACATATTCTGAATATCACTCCGATATTCCCCAAATTATATGCCCCCCCCCCAAAAAAATCGGACAACTGGCAATGGCAGTGTCACACAAAATCACATGAGTCTTACATATTCTAACCCCACTAATGAGCCCAATCAACACTTCCCACATAACTCTAAAGACTTACTCAACAAAATAAAAAACATTAATGTACAAAACAAAACTATACACAGCTTAGATACAACATCGTTATATACTAATGTCCCCATCAAAAATATTTTAATTTACTCTATACACCCCCACTCAAAAAAATAAATAAAAGTACATAAATAAAAATCAATATTAACGTTTCCTCCAGACACTTTTATAAAAATTATTAAACTTATCACTGTCATGATGTATTTTCAATTCAATTATTTTTACAAGCAAAATTTCGGTTTCCCTATGGGTTTAGTGAAGTATTAGCCAGCCTATTCTTAGAATTCCTAGAATCTGGCTCTTTCAAGTGTAGATTACTTTCAAACAACATTTTAATTTTTCTTCCCGAAAACATGCACACAGAGAATATTAAAAAAAATTAGACTCAGTTGAATCTATAAATATAAAAGCGAAAATGTATGTATGTATGTATGTATGTATGTATGTATGTGTGTTCGCTTTTTCTGTATGTCTACAAAAGGCTTTTTCCAGAGAAGCGGTCGGTCGGTTCACAACTTTTAAAAACTTTTTATATCACATATAAATCGTAATATCTCACAGTTAACGAAGCTCACCTGTCTATTTAATTTGCTTGATTTCGGGAAGATAAATATTCAACATTTGCAGCTCGCCCCATGTGGGTTAGTCTTTTTCCTATAACATCTTGGGAAGCGTTCCCGCAGTAAATGAAATACTATCCCGCAGTCAAACTTGACCTCATTAAGTCATTAAAACGGGCACTTGCCAAATCCAAGTAATTAAATAAATTCAAACGTGTTTACGTTAACATCTCGCAGTGGGGCAATCATTAACGTTGCACGTTTTTTTTGGTTTTTTTTCACACTTTAATTTACAACTTTGCCTCAACGGTTCGGGTTCGATCCTCATACTTACTTTTTTTTTTTAACCCCCCCAAACCCCGGAGTTTCCACACACACACATATCCAAACACCCGGGCAACGCCGAGTACCCCTCGCTAGTCCTATATAAAGTTCATCTATAAAACGGAACAATCATTCAATACCATTTCTAGACATAAAATCCAACAATAATCTATATAAAAAAAAAAAAATCCTTCAAAGTTCCCCGCAAAACTACATATAAAACTGATTACATACATTTCTACTCATAACCTCAAGCTCATAACAAAATAACAGGCATGGTAATCGGTTTCTGCCTATGTGCATTCAGAATTTGTAGTCCAGAATATCTGGATAAAGAATACAAATACCTAACTTGTAAAACATTGCAATACCCCCATGTTCTATACTAAATACAAGAAAAGCAAAAATCATGAACACCAAACATTTCTCTTATAAGATATCTTTTACCCATCCACGTCAATAATAAATTTGCAACACTCTAAACAAACCAATATTACAAACCACATCCAACTATAAGACAAACATTAAAAACAAAACATTTTCAAAATAAACCTACATCTAATGCATGCCATAATTGCTATAATATATATATATTATATTAAGCACCACCAAAACGAGGGGGGGGGCAGGTGAGTATACAAAATTTTCAGCAATTATTAAGAGAAGAATGAACTTTATATAACAGTGTACTTATTTTTTTTTATAAACGATATATATATATATATTTCCCCCTTGTCTTGAAGGGGGGGGGGTCCAAAATATGCTTAAAATAATCATCTAAAACTGAGCAAAACATATTGTGTTGTTGTAAGGGACAGGATTATAGATTTAAAAAAAAAAAATTTAAACAAAACTTGTTTGCATACTTTATTTTGACATCTGAATATCAGAACTTCGATTGTGTTTAATTATTCCGCTTTTGAGTTTTGAAGTGTGAAATTCGGTGAATATGTTAAGTAAAATAATTAATTTAAGTTATGCAAAACAAAAAAAATTTTTTTTTAAATATTTATACGAAAAAAGCCATTTTAAAATCTTTGATAAATAAATTAACAATTATTTTTTGGCGAGCCAAATAATGCATGACCATTATTAAACAGGGAATGCTTTGAAGAATCGATACAAAAAAAAAAAAAAATCGATAAATATTGTGCTCTTTGTGTTAAAAATATCATTTTTTCGATCCCGGTTGAAAACGTTTGCCGTCTTTTGACTACGGTGGACCAAACGCGCTGAAATAATTTTTTTCATTCTGCTTTAAATTGCCCCCCCCCCATTTTGGAGAGCCGTACCCCCACACACATACACATTAAAAACCAAACTCATACAAATGGTCACCCATCTGGTACTGGCCAGCCTCAGCGTTAATAATACATTGAAATTTTTGTCACTGAAAAATAAGCATTGTTTGGCCTTCCATAATTTGCTTTTTATCAAGTACAAATGTAAACATTGTATCAAATCGACGCAAAGTAACTGGTTGCCTATATGAATAAGTGGAATTATTTGAAATCCAGGTACTTATAATACTTTTGTATATTCTCATAGAAAATCACCCTACATCTTAGATAGACAAGAAATAAATTAATTTTTTCAAAAACCTTTTTTTTTCTTTTTTTTTTTTAACTATTTATATACGTTTTTTGTGCAAGACAAAAAAATGTCAATTGTTAACTTTTGGGGAAAATTTAACATTTAAAATTTAATTAAAAATAGTAGAAAAGTTTTACATTATTCTGCTTTCTATATGATAAAATTCAGGGTTTTATTTTCGCTTTAAAAAACAACTTGATTTTTCGGCCATTTTTGCTGGTGTCTATATTATATATATACCTTGGTGCAACTCAGAGACTTGAGAAATAAACATAGATGACAAAAAAAAAAAATTTAAAAAAATAGCAATCCTTTGAATGCATTCTCATTCATTACAGCATAGCCATTCTTTTAATTTCAAACAAGCTAAACTCATCAAATTCATTTTAAACAGATCTTGCCAAAGACTTCTTAAATCAGCTCTTATTGCAAACTCAAACGCAATTAAATAATGTGTGGGTTTCTATAATTTATCTCCTTTAATTTATTTATTTTTTTATTACATTTTCACCCCAAACAAGGCATATTGCCACTTCGTTGTAGGGGGCTACTATCAGGGACATAGGCATCAGGGGTACTGTGTAGGGAGTTGGGCAGCAAGATGTCGGTTCACGTTACACTTGAACTTTTGCATGTCAGTACAGTTGGGGAAGCAGGGACCCGGCAGGGAATTCCAAAGTCTAGCTGTCCTTGGGAAGAAACTACTGGTGTAGAAGGCTCTCTTACATCTAGGGATCTCTACTGTGAAAGGGGTGGGATTTAGCTGCTTGCCGGGTTTGTCGGGGGTATTTACGTTGAGGGGGCATAACTGCTTGCAGTTCATCAGAGCATTCACCATTAAAGTACTTGTAGTGTAGAAAAGGCAGAGGGATGCAACATTTTGTCGATGGGACAGGGGCTGAAGTTTAAATGACAGTTCAGAACCTAACAGATTGATGACTCTTTTGAACCTTGTCTAGGAGCGAGAGACTAGTGGCAGATGCACCAGCCCAAATATGACAACAATAGTCCATACATGGGCGAATGGTGGCCTTATAGAAGTATAGGATACTTTCGGTTGTTAGTATCTTTCTAGCATGGTAGAGAGAACCTACCTTCTTCGCCGCGATCCTGGCAATACTCTCAATGTAATTGTTCCAACTCATGTTTTCTGAGAGCGTTAGGCCGAGGAGTTTAAAGTTTAAAGGATGTACTTTCAGATAAAGAGTCACTGGCCATTGCTATTGGTGGTAGAGAAGGTTTCTTGTAGTTATTGAAGGAAACTAGTTTAGTTTTGGCAGCATTAAATGTGACCATCCATTTTTGTCCCCATTTCACTACAGATCGGAGGTCATCCTCTAGTGCTTCTGCCATTTCTTTAGATATGTGTTCATTTGTTTTCCTGTCGTGTCTGTTATAGAGTGTGGTGTCATCAGCATATATACCCATCTCACAGGCAATTTTGTCAGGGAGGTCATTTATGAATATTAGGAATAACAGAGGTCCCAGGATAGACCCCTGAGGCACTCCCACATTTATATTGTATTGTTTAGATGTACGACAATCGAGAACCACCTGGATTTTTCTCTTATCTAAGGATTTAATTATGTCATGTATTCTTCCAGTGATACCATATGATCTGATTTTTCTGAGAAGACCTCCATGCCATACTGTCAAAAGCCTTAGATATATCTAGAGCTACCGCTCTACCCTCCCATGTTTTGTCCAGTGACTGGTATATATGTTCTGCGATTACAGTTAGGATGTCTGCTGTTGAACGGGCTTGTCTAAATCCATATTCTTGGTCAGTCAGAAGTTTAGCATCTGCAAGGTGATGGACTAGAGCTTGGTTAATTATTGTCTCAAATATTTTGGCGAAAAGTGGGAGGAGGCTAATGGGACGATAATTTATTGGGTCAGTTCTTTCGCCAGAATTCTTGAAAACTGGTACTACAGAAGCAGTTTTCCAGCAGGCAGGAAAGAAAGATTCATTAAGGCATTTGTTGTAAAGTTTGAAGAGAACTGGAGCTACTTCGGCGGAGCACTTTTTTAATAGCACAGCCGGGATGAGATCAGGTCCAGATGCTTTTGCAGTGCCAAGATTTCTTATGATAGCATGCACCTGAGAAGGTGTGATTTTTAGATCGTCTAGTGTGACGTCTGTCCGCAAAGGAAAGTCAGGGAGGGGGTGGTTGGCAGGGTGGAGTTAGAGGCAAACCGACTGGCAAGCATGTTAGCCTTCTCAGTTGCAGAGCAAACAACCTCATGATTGTTGGATAGTGGGTGGATTGTTGATTGCCCATTAGTTACTACACTGTTATAGATTTTCCAGAAGTTGCGGGTTCCTTATTTCTGTGCTTCGATGCATTTTTTGGTGGTTTCAGTAAATTCTCTTAGTTGTCGCTATTTCTTTCTTACAGTTACTTCTGGCTTCTATATAGTTCTGCCTGTTTGAACTGGACTTATGTCGGTTAAATCTCCGGTACGCATGCTGCCTTTGCGTGATGGTGGCTGCACAAGTAGAAGTAAACCATTGGGGATAGTGGGGCTTGCTATAAAATTTCCGTGTGGGAACATGTGCTTCTATTGCTGTTTTGAACCATTCAATGGTCTCATTTGCGCACTGTTCAGCAGGAAGTGAAAAGATATTTTGCCATGCGGCGTCCCTGATGAGATCCCTGATGGTTTCCCAGTCAGTCTTTTTATAATATCTCGTTGTTTTGAGCAGTGGCTCTTCAGTTTTGGCTCTAAAGTTTAGGGCTATTTCAACTATTACCACTGCATAATCAGCGTTCCCAAGTGGGCTGTGGGCATTAGTTATAGTCATCGGGAACTGTGGTCAGAAACAGATCTAGAAGTGATGTGTGTTGTTAGTAAGCTTATATTAAAACTTAAGTGCCTACAGTAAGTTTCCAGACTTTTGTACAGGAATTTAAAATTGTCATTTGCTATATATCTTATGAGATGACTGATCAATTTTTATGATTTCAGGTTCAAATGAACAGCTACAGCAGAATACACCCTACTAAAAGCTTGATTGTCAAAGCTGGTGAATTTCAAAAAATGCAATCTGGATGCGAGGACACTTTAGAAGAACGATATGTAATAAAATTCTGTTTTAAATTTGGAAAAAATGCCACAGAAATGTATGGAATGCTTCAGACTGCGTTTGGACCATCTTGCATGAATAAAGCATCAGTTTTTGAGAGGTATAAGAGATTCAAGGAAGGCAAGGAGTTTATGAGGGATGGTGAAAAGTGGGGGGGGGAGTAAGAAGTTAGAACACGAGAGTTGATTGGCCAAATAAAGAATTTCATGGATAAGGGCCATTGTGTGTCTATAGAGACAATAAGTGCACAGTTTGATGTCAGTGTGGGAACTATACACACAATTATTTGGGAGGAACTGAAAATGCGGATGATTTCTGCAGATGCACCAGTCCACAACTCCATCCTTGTCACAGCCTATTTGACCAAGATGGGCATCAAGGCAGTTCCTCACCCTCCCTATAGTCCAGAACTTGTTCCCTGTGACTTTTGGTTATTCCCTAAACTCAAGGAAAACCTTAGAGGCTGTCGTTATGAGATACAATGAGGTTGTGATGAGGGTCGTTGACAATGACACAATCACACAATGGGACTTCCACAAGTTGTTGGAACGGTACAAGTGTATTACAGCTGGAGGAGATTACTTCGAACGAGACTATAGTTTCATGTGTGTACCATCAATAAAAGTGTCCATACAAAAGTTTGGAAACTTATTGAAGGCACCTCATATCTTCAAAGAAAAGATATTTGTAAACACAGCTTAACTTATCAGATTTATCACCAAACAACATTTTTGCTGATCTGACGATCGCAGTTTTTTTTTTGTTTTTTACACATGCGAAAGGTGATAACGTACATACAAAGATAAATGCCTTAGTTTATTATTAGACATTTCATCCTGTTAAAAAAAAAAAGACAAGTTATAGCAGTAGACTCAGAATGAGCTTTTTTTTTTATACCAAACTGATGGTTGAACAAGGTTAAATTTGTGCTCATTTTTGCATTCAATACTATCCCTAACTGTACATCGAACGGATACCATAATAGTTCGCTACACCTATTATAACAAAGGCTCATACAAAATTTTACCCAGATCGGCCCAGTAATTTCCGAGAAAAGTGGAACTTAAATGCTAATCCTTATTAATCCCTAACTGTACATCAAGCAGATACCATAGTACTTAGTTCATTACACCTTATAACAAAGGTTCATACAAAATTTCAGCCAGATCGCTTCTATAGTTTCCAAATAAAAATCGAACATTCAAACACACAGACCAAGAAAAATACAAATTATTATATAGATTACATGAAAAAAAAAAAGAAAAAAAAAGAAAAAAAGGAAAACTTAATATTTACAGCTCCTGACTAAACACATTTGAAAAAAATATGTGGCCTACAACCAATGACATGGTTTTCTGCATGTAAGCACAAGTTGACAACAGCAGGTGACAAAAGGACAGAATAGAGTAGCAGGAAAAGGTGGAAAAATGAACTAAATGTTTCACAGCTGACACATAAAAAAAAAAAAAAAAAAAAAAAAAAAAAAAAGGAACATTTTGTACATATAGAAATCATTATCTATTGATATACACTGATCCCCCCTCCAGATTTATTTTAAACTCACGTTCATCCCTTAACAAAGCATATTCCTACTTGGACACAAGGGGCTACTATTTGAGACCATGCCTAGAAAAGACTAACAAGATGTTGGTTTACATTACATTTAAACTTCTACATATGAGTACAATCAGGAAAGCAGGAAACAAGCAAGGCCATTTCAAAATCTAGCTGAGGGAATAAGTTATTAGAATAGAAAGCTTTCTGGTATTTAGAGACCGCAACAATGAAGGGGTGAGATTTTGTTGTTAAGCGGGTTTGTTGGGGATATGTAGGTAGAGGGGACACAAGTGCAACGAGTTCAGAGCATATTCCATGAAAATATTTGTAAAACTGGCACAGAGATGCTACACTGTGGCTTTTACAAGGAATGGTACACCGTCTCCAAATAATGTTATTTCAAGTAACAGCACTAAGCTGGATACTCCACCAGACTATAAGAATTCTTATCCTGAAATCCAGCAGGAGACCAAGAGACAAGAAAGATATACTATAAATTTATTCAAATAGTCATTTGGGGGACGACAATTATGTTCAACTTTTTTTTACTAACTCAGTGTTTGAAAGATAAAAAGAATTTTAATGCAATATTTTTGTTGAATGCATACTAGACACTATCCTCAATCGTGTTTCTGTGCAGAGGTTTGTTGTCAGGGCAACCTGGCATGAGGATATTTTTCACCCTGACATTTTTTTTTTACCCTGACTAAATATTCAGAAAAACCCTGACTAAATATTCAGAAAAACCTGAAGTATTCACAGCCCAAATACAATCTCCTCGGTATGCCTGGATTTTAAATGATGTTACCTAACAGCACTAAGCTGGATATTCCACCAGACTAGATGAATTCTTGTCCTGGAATCAAGTAAGACCAAGAGACCACAAGAAAGATACATTATAACATATTTAAATGCTTAACTGGGGAGAGAAAAATTATGTTCTCAATTTCTTTACGAACTCAATGTTTGAGAGGTAAAGAAGAATGCTAAGCATTTGAATACTTGTGCGTCTCATATAGATATCAAGTGTTAGCCCCTAAGAAAAAGGCTCCTCGATTTCTGAAAACTTTGAATGAAGTAAAATGAAACAGTAATAATTTTTGTTAATAAAACATCTGATGTGACTGATATGTTAAAAACAGATACTAACACTCAGAATTATAAATTTTCAGTAAATATAAAAAAAATAAAATAAAAAGTGTAATAAAAATGAGTTTTTTTTTTTTTTTTTTTTACATAGGAGTCACCACTTATTAAGGCCCAGAGGTCACTCGAGGATAAGGATTAATGAGTGTACAGTGGTCAAAAGGACAATATCGTAATCGTTAGTAGTGTAAATTGTATTACTTAAGGGGAATGGCTCATCTAGAACTTGTTTACATTAGACTTGAAGATGACCATATTGTAGTCAGCTGGAAAGCAAGTAAACGGAGAACAGTTCCACAGGCGTGCAGTTCTAAGAAAGAAGATTTTTTCATGGAATCTACGTTTAGGTTTAGGCACAGATAAAGAGTGGGGGGAATTATTGATAGTGTTTTCAGCTAGATGAGTGTTTGTGAAAGTTTGGCGAGGGGGGACTAAAGATTGAAGCTCAGTTGAGCATTTGCCATGAAAATAACAATAAAGCAGAGACAAACTTGCAACATCTCTTCTGTGAGATAGAGGTTGCAGAAAAGAGAAAAGGACATCTACGAGGCTACGAAGTCTATTTTAAACTATCAAGGCAGGACAAGTCCTTTCTAGCAGCTCCTGCCCAAATGTGGTAACAGTACTCCATCCTTGGACATACCTGACTCATATAGATAGAGAATTGCATCAGCAGTGGTATATCTACTGGATCGATAGAAGGATCTCACCATTTTTCCAGCGACCCTGGCAACAGATTTAATGTACGTGTTCCATTTCAGATCAGGAGTAAAGGTCAAGCCCAGAAGCGTGTCAAAACATGAGGCCTCCCCAAGACGAGAGCCATTCATTTCAATTGATGCCAGATGGGGATCAGAACGTTGATGTGCTGTATTTATACTGTTTCCATTTTCTGTTGTTCGAAGTTAACAACTCACTTTATTCAAAGAAGATCGGTTCTGCATCGATACTGGTGACAGTAACACGTGACCTACCTTTCTCCAGACTCAGAACAAGGCTAGATTTTTGAACCCCATCTTGCTGCCTTAACCTCAAATTGTATTGTTATGATAACTGAACTTATGCATTCAGAACCTGACAGTTTCCCCTCTCTGTCGCAGATATTGAGTGCAAGACTAAAAGCAACCCCTGCCATGGATATGTATCTGAAGCAGAGATACATCATTGAATTCCTGGCAAAAGTGCTTTGAGAATGGTGGTGACTATGTAGAAAAATAAATTCTGGGGCACAAAAATGTCACTTTTTGGTAGTTTCAACTTTTTTGAGTGAAAAATAAATAAAAAAAACTAGTGCTTTTTCGATTTGTTTCCATTATTTTAATTTTGTGTGGGCACATTTCAGCTGTGGTAACACATTGCCAGATTTTACAGAGTTAATATCGACAGCACGGGGGAGTTGCATCTATACAAGCACCTTACTATGTTTTTAAAAAAAAAAAAAAAAAAATTTGCAGTTATCTCCCTTGATATATTTATATAATTTCTTTTCCCTGTTGTATTATGTCCGGCATTTTGACGTACACGCGTCAAAAATATAGGTGCTAGTGCACTTATTCATCAGCGCTATTTTTTCAAGCTTAATTAAAGTTTTGATATGTTTTTAGTAAATTGTAAAGTTAAAGTACAGAATAGGTACAAAACACCCTCCTCTCCCCATGTTAAGAATGGCTTTCTAATAAAGTTATTATTTGCACATATTAAGAAGTGCACTAGTACCAAAATATGCACGCGCTTGTACGTACAACAATGGCCACCACTGTTCGTATAAGGAATTATATTTCTTAATATCTGGAAAACTACTTGGGTACTTATGTACTTACATGAGTGAAATAACATTATTTTGAAAGCCATCCTTAACATAGGGAGGGGGAGGGCGTTATTCTGGGGTTTCTATTACTGTACACAGATTCGAAAAAGTTGTCAAAAAACAAATATATAACAAATAAATATTATCAAAGGCAAGATAAGTTACTTTTCTACCTAACTAGATATATTTTTTGTGTTTTTATTCAATGTAACATGTTTATTCAGCTCGAAAAACATGCAGTGTTTCTAGGCACCGCCAAAACTGGGGGGGGGGGGGGCAGGTCAGTACTTTTTGACGGACCGTCTTTTTAAAAATCTACCAAAAATCAGGTAATTATCCGATCAATACGAAATTTTCAGCGATTATTAGGAGAAGAATGAACTTTATAACAGTGTACTTTTTTTTCATAAACGATATTTATATATATATTTTTTTTTTGCTTACAAAACCCCCCCCTTGTTTTGAAGTGGGAACAAATATGCTTAAAATAATCATCTGAAACTGAACAAAACATATTGTGTTGTTGTAAGGGACAGAATTATAGATTTAAAAAAAAAAAAAAAAAAACTTGTTTGCATACCTTATTTTGACATCTGAATATCAGAACTTCGATTGTGTTTAATTATTCCGCTTTTGAGTTTTGAAGTGTGAAATTCGGTGAATATGTTAAGTAAAATAATTAATTTAAGTTATGCAAAACAAAAAAAAATTTTTTTTTAAATATTTATACGAAAAAAGCCATTTTAAAATCTTTGATAAATAAATTAACAATTATTTTTTGGCAAGCCAAATAATGCATGACCATTATTAAACAGGGAATGCTTTGAAGAATCGATACAAAAAAAAAAAAAAATCGATAAATATTGTGCTCTTTGTGTTAAAAATATCATTTTTTCGATCCCGGTTGAAAACGTTTGCCGTCTTTTGACTACGGTGGACCAAACGCGCTGAAATAATTTTTTTCATTCTGCTTTAAATTGCCCCCCCCCCATTTTGGAG
Source organism: Euprymna scolopes (assembly GCF_053919585.1). Lineage (NCBI taxonomy): Eukaryota > Metazoa > Mollusca > Cephalopoda > Sepiida > Sepiolidae > Euprymna > Euprymna scolopes. The sequence continues at coordinate 86,952,071 of NC_136517.1, read as the reverse complement.
AGCCGTACCCCCACACACATACACATTAAAAACCAAACTCATACAAATGGTCACCCATCTGGTACTGGCCAGCCTCAGCTTAATAATACATTGAAATTTTCGTCACTGAAAAATAAGTTTTTTTGGCCTGTTTGGTCTTCCATAGTTTTCTCCTTATCAGACGCAAACGTAAACAGAGTCGCGAAATCGACGCGAAATCTGGTTAGCTATATGAATAAGTGGAATTATTTGAAATTCAGGTACTTATATTATAATATTTTTGCATATTCTCTTAGAAAATCATCCTAAATCTTAGTTAGACAATAAATAAATAAATTATTTCAAAAACCTTTTTTTTTTTAAATATTTATGTACGTTTTTTGTGCAAGACAAAAAATGTCAATTGTTAACTTTGGGAAAATTTAACATTTAAAATTTAATTAAAAATAGTAGAAAAAGTTTTACATTATTCTGTTTTCTATACGATAAAATTCAGGGTTTTATCTTTCTGGAAAAAAAAGTTACTCAGAAATAATGGATTTTAATAAATGTAATTTAGTTTTAAAAAACAACAACTTGATTTTGCGGCCATTTTTGGCGGTGCCTAGTGTTTACCGATGTATTGGAACATTCAAGATGTCGCCCGACTCTCTTTAACACGGTAAGTTTGGGAAAAGGTAATATAAATAATAAACTAGACAAAATACTATTAGAAAACCACCGAATATATGTCAACTTATGTCACGGTAACATATATTGAGCGAATTTCTAACAGTATTTTATCTAGTTTATTATTTATATCACCTTTTCCCGAACTTACCTTGTTAAAGAGGGAGTCGGGCGCCATTTTGAATTTTCCAATACATCGGTAAACATTGTATGCTTTTCGAACTGTATAAACATGTTACATTGAATAAAAACACAAAAAATTATATCCAGTTTGGTAGAAAAGTAACTTATCTTGCCTTTGATAACATTTATTGGTTATATATTTGTTTTTTGACAACTTGTTCGAATCTGTGTATAAATAATACAAACCCCTAAAAGGGTTTGTATTACTGTACACATTCGAAAAAGTAAAACATAACAAATAAATGTTATCAAAGGCAAGAGAAGTTACTTTTCAACCTAACTGGATAAATGTTTTGTGTTTTTATTTAATATAAAATGTTTATTCAGCTCGAAAAACATCCAATGTTTACCGATGTATTGGAAAGTTAAAAATGGCGCCGAACTCTCTGCTAACACGGTAAGTTTGGGAAAATGAGTTAAAAATAAAAAAACTATACCACATACCTACTGTTAAAAACTTACCGAATATATGTCAGCGTATGTCACGGTAACATATATTGCGCTAGTTTCTAACAGTATTTTGTATATTTTTAACTCCTTTTCCCAAACTTACCGTGTCCAGCAGAGAGTTCGGCGCCATTTTTAATTTTCCAACACATCGGTAAACACTGTATATTTGTCGAGCTGAATACACATGCTACATTAAATAAAAACACTATAAAATTATCCAGTTGGGTAGAAAAGTAACTTATCTTGCCTTTGATAACATTTGTTATATATTTTTTTTTGACAACGTTTTCGAATTTATGTGTACAGTAAAACAAAATCCTAACAATTTAATAATAATAAAAAAAGATATTGCGAAACTTCAAATTAATTCGAAAATACTATTTAAAAAATATTTATCACGGTAACATAAGTGCATAAGCACCAAAATATGCTTTCTAAAATAAGCAATCCGAGTTATGTCCCCTGTTTCTGCTATCTTTTTTTTTTTTTTTTTAATTAATCTACCGCCTTTCTTTGAATAAGCACCGAAAAAGCAATAAATATAATACATACAGGATACTTATGCAGAATACGGAAATAACGTCATTATTTAGAAACGCATTCTTAACATAAGGAGGGCGTTTTGTAATTGTTCTGTACTTTCACCTAACATGTTAATAAACAAAAGATATCGTCAAAATTTAACATAATTTGAAAATGCTTATTATATATATATATATATATATATAGAACAGTACGGTCCATAAACTGCACAAGTACCAAATAATTATTCGAACAATTTTGTCATTTGTTGCGTTTTCTTCTTTTTAACATTATAGAAGAAAAAAAAAAAAAAAAAAACATGAACACACTTCCAGTCAACCAACCAGCCTTAAACTTCTGCGACGTTACGATTTCTTGTCTTTGAGTTAATAAAGTAAACGAAAATGTTCTCACAAATCTGGCATCCGAGAAGAGAAATAATTTCTTTTTCTGATCTTAAATGGCGAAGAGGAAAAATCCTGTTTATAAAAAGAAAAACATGACAAAGTTATGGGAGTTCAGCCGCGTTGCTCCTTGTACTACTACGTAACCAGCAAGTTTGTCCGACGTCATCAATACTTGCGTACTACTCTCTAGAAATAAAAAGCTCAGAAAAATTTCCAAATAAAAAATTCAAAACAAATAATTCATTTTTTTTTATAAAATAATCGATGAATAACAATTTTATTATGATAAAATGCTATTTGGTTCGATTAATTTTAATTTATGCTCGAAAAATATTTTTTTCTGAAAAATAATATCAACCGCAAGTTTTGATGACGTCATCGATTTTTGTGTTTAACTTTTGCACTGTTATTTACAAAAACAAAACAAGATGGAGTCGATGGTTTCTTATTTGGGCAAATAGAGTTTGTTTTTCTTGAGAAAAAAATGTCTGTTTACCTTTCTTCTTGTTGGCTGGATTGTATTTACAATCCCCTCAGGTTCACATGAGCCTCTTTAAAAAGACATAAATCACGAATTAACAATGCAGCAGGACTGGACATTAATTTATCCGGCTCGACATTACGTCGTGTTGTGATTTTTCGAAGACGAAGAGGGCAAGAAAGAAACAAACAAACAAAAAAAAAAAAAATGAATTTCTAATTGAAGAAATTTTTTTTTTTTTTTAATTTGCCAATTATTTTGTTATCAACAAAATGAGAAAACTGCGGCATTTTTGAAATTTTTATTAGCTTATGTAAAAGTATGAAAAGAAAATGTAAAGTTCATTTGTTTTGGTTGCTTCTTCCTTGTCAGCGTCACGTGTGATTTTTTTTTGTTTGAAAGAAAGAAACTAATTAAGAAAATATAAAAAGAAAAAAAGATGACTGACAATAAAAATAACCATCTTTTTGCTATTCAAAATGAAAACGAACCAGATATTGTAAGTATTTATTTTATTTTTCATATTGTAAGCAACAATCGTCCATTAAAAAAAAATTTTTACAATCGCTAACAAAACAAAAGGATGCGGAAAAACAAATATATAACAAATAAAAGTTACCAAAAGCAAGTTAAGTCACTCTTCTACCTACTTAGATTAGTGTTTTGGGGTTTGTTTTACTGTACACATAGATTCGAAAAAATTGTCAAAAAACAAATATATAACAAATAAATGGGGTTTGTATTACTGTACACATAGATTAAAAAAAGTTGTCAAAAAACATAACAAATAAATGTTATCAAAAAGAAAGATAAGTGACTTTTCTACCAAACTGGATATTTTTCGTGTTTTTATTCAATGTAATATGTTTATTCAGCTCGAAAAGCATACAGTGTTTACCGATGTATTGGAAAATTCAAAATGGCGCCCGAACACGGTAAGTTTGGGAAAAGGTGTTATAAATAATAAACTAAACAAAATACTGTTAGAAATTCGCTCAATATATGTTACCGTGACGTAATGCGGTGGTTTTTTAATAGTATTTTGTCTAGTTTATTATTTATAACACCTTTTCCCAAACTTAACCTGTTAAAGAGAGAGTCAGGCGCCATTTTGAATTTTCCAATACATCGGTAAACACTGCATGTTTTTCGAGCTGAATAAACATGTTACATTGAATAAAAACACAGAAAATATATCCAGTTTGGTAGAAAAGTTACTTATCTTGCCTTTGATAACATTTACTTCTTATATATTTGTTTTTTTGACAACTTTTTCGAATCTATGTGTACACTGTACAGTAATACAAACCCACCTGTTTATTCAGCTCGAAAAACATAGTGCTTACCGATGTATTGGAAAATTTAAAATGGCGGTCGGTCGACTCTCTCTTTGACACGGTAAGTTTGGGAAAAGGAGTTAAAAATAAAAAAGCTTAACAAAATAAAATCCACCGAATATATGTCGGCCTATGTCACGCCTGTCACGGTAGCATATAGTGAGCGAATTTCTAACAGTATTTTGTATAGTTTTTTTTTTTTTTTTTTTTTTTTTTTTGTGACAACTTTTTCGAATCTGTGTACAGTACAGTAATACAAACCCATTAAAGTTTTACGGGTTTTTTTTATTCAATTGTAAGGTTAAAGTACAGAATAGGTACAAAACACCCTGCCCTCCCCATGTTAAGAATGGATCAATAAGTTCAGTGGCAGTAGTGCACTGTGCAGTCAGTGCACTGGCACTCTGCACTAGTACCAAATTTTTAAAGCGTTTAGGGGTTATATTATAACCCACAGACGTACGAAAAAGTGGTCAAAAATGAAAAAAAATAAATAAATAAATGTTACCAAAGGCAAGATAAGTTACTCTTCTACCTATCTGGAAAAGTTTTTAGTAGGCCTGGCCAAAACGGAAGGAGGGAGTAAGTATTTTTTGACAGTCCCTCTTTAAAAATCTACCAAGTAATTCCAATCAATACGAAATTTTCACCGATTAAGTGAAGAATGAACTTTACGTACCTCAAACGTGCGCCACAGTTTTACCCCCCCCCGTATGTAACACGACGTAACTGTAATTTAAATTAATATAACTTTTTTATCATTTAAAAGAAGTTTCAAATAAACTGCTAATATTACAAAAAAAAAAAAATGGTACTTCTACACTTTATCGCCGAAAGTGGAGACGCCATTTTATTTCGCGCACCTGTCGTTGAAATCCAAGGGAGAAATCAGTATTTTAAACTATGACCGAAGCATCAAATAAATAACAAAATTCAACTAAATAATGATTTTTCGGTTTCATTTAAATCAATTTGTTGTTGATCCTTCAAAGTTGCTTTAATTAAAAAATGTTTCATTAAAATTTGTTCGAAAAAACAAAACTATTTTTTTAAATTCCAATGTTGCTTTCATTACAAAATTGGGGGTTGTGTTAGTGTACACACAGATACTTTTTTTTTTGTTGTCAAAAAACAAATATTTAACAAATAAATGTTATCAAAGGCAAGATACTTTTCTACTTAACTGGACAATTTTTAATGTTTTTATTTGATGCAACATATTTATTCAGCTCGAAAAACATAGTGTTTACCGATGTATTGGAAAATTTAAAATGGCGCCCGACTCTGTCCTAAACACGGTAAGTTTGGGGAAAAGGAGTTAAAAATTATAAAATATACAAAATACTGATAGAAACTGCCTCAATATATGTTACCGTGACATAGGCGGACTTAGGGACTGCCAACATTCACCACAGAATTACCACACCCTATATGTAACACGATGTAACTTTATTATAAATTAATATTATTAATATAACCTTTGTACCATTTAAAAGAAGGGCAAAATAAACCAGTAATAATTAAAAAAAATTTTTTTCATCGTACGAAAATAATGAAATTGCGAGACAAAAATCGTGTTTACATAATTGGCGCTTTAAAATAATGTTCCCATGTAGTAGACATTCTGAACAGGAAAACATACCCGTGTTTAATCAATCTAGCAAAAATCAACTAATGGTCAGATTTTCGTGAAATTTTCGATACTTATCCATTTTAGAATGAAATTACATATAAAATGCAGTTTCCGTAAAATATACGAGGGGAAATATTTTTTTAGTGCGTGCCCCCCCCCATGTTTATTTTTTTTTTAAATTTGAACAAAATATATTCAAATCTATCGAAATTTCTATTTATTATGAAACATAAGAGTTCAAATAAGTAAAAAATATTTATTTTATAAAAATTTAAATACACATATTGAACAAAAATTTACCTTTAAGTTGCTATTAAAAAATTGATATAAACTTAATGTTTTTTTAATAGCGTTTTTCGAATTAATATATACTATAATCATTTGAATTGCCAAGAAAAAGAAACTTCGTAAGCATTAATTAATTTTTAAAAGATTGAAACGATTTAAAATTCCATTATTTAAAAATGTTCCGTTACAACATAGATTTTTAATTGTGTTTACATTTTTTTTTTTAATATTAAGTTTTTACATAAACATGACTCTTGTCAACTATTTTATCGCCAGATTAAAACCAATTTGAAAATATTATTGCACAAATATTAAGCATTTTGTAGGCACCCCCTCTTATATTTTGTTTGTCTCTTTTTACTGAACAAAATATGGAACCCCGTAGGTAACCAAATGAACATTCAGTAAAACCGTATTTCATATTTAATATACAAATGTTTATAATATTATTAATCATTAAACTGTGTAAATCTTAAAACCTAACAAAATTATAACAAAGATTAATTATTAATTGCAGTTTGAAGAAGATAACAAAGGTTCTAAAAAATCATTAAGTCGCTTCTGCTTTTTCATAGTTTGTATAGTTAACACCAATCTGACGTCACGGAAACATGCGGTCCATTTTTCACAATCGTTTGGCAGACCTAGCGGACATATATTCGGTGGGTTTTTAACAATATTTTGTATATTATTTTTAACTCATTTTCCCAAACTTACCGTGTTCAAGAGAGAGTCGGGCGCCATTTTAAATTTTCCAGTACATTGGTAAACACTGTTTTTTCGAGCTGAATAAACATGTTACATTAAATAAAAATACTAAAAAATTATCCAGTTTGGTAGAAAAGTAACTTATCTTGCCTTTGATAACATTTACTTGTTATATATTTGTTTTTTGAAAACTTTTTCGAATCTATGTGTACAGTAATACAAACTCCAATTTTCTGTTTTTAATAATAATGTCTTTTTCATTTTCTGTTTTTAATAAAAAAAATTTTATGAAAAACTTTTCCGTTTTCATTAATTAAATCGAAACATTTCCAATTAAAGAATTACGGATATATGTTTTCTTTCATTTTCTTAATTTACCTTTTTTCATAGTTCTTTCCGAAAGTAATTAATATCTAGTTTAATTTTTTTTTGTTATTTATTTCTAACTTTGGTCATAGTTTAAAATACTGATTTCTCCCTTGGATTTCAACGACAGGTGCGCAAAATAAAATGGCGTCTCCAGTTTCGGCGATAAAGTGTAGAAGCACCAAAAAATTTTACGGCATACAAAAATAATGAAAATGCGAGACAAAAATCGTGTTTACATTATTAACGCTTTAAAACAACGTTTCTATGTAGTGACGTTTTTGAAGCCGTAGACACAACGATGTTTTAAAAATTTATCAAAAATCAAATAATCGTCATATTTTTTTTTAAATTTTCGTTATTCAATCATTATTAAATAAACTTACATAATAAAAATAGATTTCGTTAAATATATTAGAGGGAATTTTTTTTTTTCTCTTTTTAGTTGTTCTACTCCCACCCATATTTCATGTTACGAAAACTAAGTAAAAATAAATATAGGTTGATAAAAATTTCAACATTTTTTAACGTTGAAAAGATCAGATAATTAAAAAATAATTATATAAAATCCTGTTATTTATTTCACTTAAAGTTGTAATTAAAATTGGACATAAAATAAAAAAAATAAAAATTATTATGTTAAAAAAATTCAACACTTTTTCTTGAAATTTTATTTTTTTTTTTTGGTAATATAATTATTTTAATTACAACAAAAACAGCAGAATTCTAAGCAATAATTATTTCTAAAAAACTTTCAATGATATTAAATTCAAATATTACGCGATATGAAGTTTAAACAAAGATTTTTTTTATAACAAGCTTTCAATGATAAAAAAATGTATTCATATAATAGAATATATGATTCTCGAGATAATAAAAATTGCAAAAGCAAAATCAACTAAAAAAAATTTATTTGGATTTGATTATTTAAAATCATAAAATCAATTTTTGCGTTTTTTTTATTTAAAATCATAAAATCAATTTTTGCGGTTTTTTTTTATCTGGATTTGATTATTTAAAATCATAAAATCAATTTTTGCGTTTTTTTTTTTTTAAAAAGAGTATGGAGGCCTGTAAGCAACATTATCTTCAGATACATAAGTGTCAACAGAAGACATTAAAATTAATTTTATTTTATTAATTCTCGTCTGTGTAGTTCGTTAATAAAAATGTATTTGTTTTAAAAAAGGTAAATCTTATGTTTTTATCCATTTTTTTTATTGTAAATTTTATTTATTCATTGTAGCGCCAATGCTCTCCCATAGAAATTGACCCAGACTATAGTAAACACACGAATTGATGACGTTGCTGTTAATGTGTACAATGGTGACGTTTTACACAACGATTTGGCGATGCCTAATGAACTTTATAACAGTGTACTTTGTTTTTTTCATAAGTGTGTATATATATATATATATATATATATATATATATATATATATATAAAGTTAGAAAATATATATGGAAATTAAACTACACAGAATATTCCATATTCCGCGTTTCATCCATGCTAGGATTCATCAGGCTTATGCCTGATGAATCCTAGCATGGATGAAACGCGGAATATTCTGTGTAGCTTAATTGTCATATATATTTTCTAACTTACTACCTAGCTCTATCTACGTATTGAGCACTGTTGAAATAAATACTTAAAGTTTACGCATAAATTTATACTTTCGTATATTGATTTATGTGATTAAATGAAGTAATCATATATATGCTTACAACTTTATATGTGGTTACAAATATTTTTTAAATAATCAGCCGAAACTGAACAAAATATATTGTATTGTGGAGAGGACAAACATTGTAGATAAAACAACAACAAAAAAAAAACAAAATAAAAACAAACTACGCACGTATCAGATTTTAAGGTTGAAAATCCAAATTTTGAATGTGTTCAATTTTTCATCCATTGTGTTTTGAAGTGTAAAATTGAAATTTGTTGAATGTTAATAATTATCTTTCCGATTAGAAAAAAAAAAAAATACATTTTCATTATTTTTATGCAAAACACTATTAAATCGTCAAAAAATCAATCAATAATTTTCTTTTAGTGAGCCCAATATTGCTTGTATACCATTAAATAGAAAATGCTTTTAAGAATTGATACCAAAAAGAAAAAATTGATAAATAACTGCGCATTTTGCTAAAAATACGATAATTTTTTTTGCCAATTTCATTTGTTACGTGATATTACCTCACCTATGGAAGACCATAAGGCCTACAAACAGTTGTTATCTCCTCCTTTTCCTTTTTACTGTGACTTGCATTTGTGGGGGATGTGCATCTACCACACTCTTGTTCAGAAACACTTGGCAAGACAGGGTCAAGATGACCATGTGTGATACTAGATGCAGGAGTTGTTTCCAACGCATACAGTGCCTAGCATTCCCAAAGTGGTCACCCATCTGATACTGGCCAGGGGTATTTTACAGAGAAGCCAACAACGAAAAAAAGGGCAAAAAAATCAAAAACATAACAAAAAAATGTTACCAAAGGCAAGATAAATTACTCTTCTACATACCTGGATAAGTTTTGTGTATTTTAACGGAATTTTAAGTGTTTATTCAGTTTAAAAGACAAGTAGTGTCGAGTAGGTAAGTTAAACGGACAATCAAGATGGCCGATGGAAGCATGCTGTCTTCAGAGCGTTGATAATAGTTCAAAAGTGTTAAGTGTTATTGCGACACTTATATGGTGGATTTCTATCAGTATTTTGTTAATTTTTCCCATTTTGAACTTTAAGAAAATGTTATCTACCTTCAGTGGCGGCCCTGTCGGTGGGGCATTAGAATACGCCGACTGCCCCCCTGCAGAGGGTAAAAGTCCCTCAATGGGGGTCCTGGATATGACCTTAAACTATATCCAGTGGTGAGGCCCCAGCTTGTGGGCTTTGGGGAGTGTGGAGCCACCCTTTAATTACCATTGCTCCCAGGTCCACTCTGACCCAGAGTGGTAGTACCTGTTAGGGTCCCAACTATGGGTTGAATAGAAACCGACGTGAAAACAACAAATATACTCTATTAAAAAATTTTTCCTTAAATCTTTGGATTCGGCATTAAATAACCCGAAAAGGGTTGATATGCCGTAAAACAACCAACCAACCTTCAGTGGCCTCTGGTTTGGGGAGACAGATGCAAAAGCGCCTTCTCCTTTGTGATTGTTTTTTTTTTTATATCGATGGTAATCATGAGATCTTGGATCATGTTATAAAACGGCTTATTTTTCACAAGCTTACACTCCCCATTTCTCTTTATATTTGATTCCTACCATCACGGTAGTTATTTTTTTTTTTTCGAACAATTTGATTTGTGGCATTGACTAACATTTACGGTACTTCAAGGACTAATACTTGGTCGCAATAAATGGCAATCTGTTGCAAGAGATATCCAAACAGAGAAAGTAAGACGATTTTTCTCTTTCTCTCTCTGCCAGTTGCCATTGATGTGTCTAGAATAATTCCTTGAATTTACAGCTAAGTCCTTTGGGTGTACTTTTTGTAACATCCTAGCAAAAATCCTTGATTGCCCATTTAACTTACCTACTCGACACTACTTGTCTGTCAAACTGAATAAATGCTTAAATTCCGTTAAAATACACAAAACTTATCCAGGTATGTAGAAGAGTAATTTATCTTGCCTTTGGGAACATTTATTTGTTATGAATTTGAATTTTTGTTCTTTTTTTTTTTCGTTGTTGGCTTCTCTGCTAAATACGCATCTGCTTTTCATATAATAAAATTCAGGCTTTTATCTTTCTGGAAAAAAAAAGTTGGTCAAGAATAATGAATTGTAATAGATTTTAATTCGTTTTATTAAAAAAAAAAATACAACTTGTTTTTTCTACCAATTTTTGGCCGTGCCTAGTTTTCAGTGGTTTTACTCGCTTTAAAATGTTTAATCATTTGAAAATCATATAGAGTTCATTGATATGTGGGAAAAAGACAAATGACAGTGAGCTGACTGTTAAATATGTAAAGTTTGGAAAAAAATTATACAAAACTACCCAATATATGTCATGGTAACATATTGGATAGATTGCTAACAGTATTTTATTTATAAGCGTACTCAGTGTAGTATAACCCCCCCTCCCCCCAACCTTCCCATGTTAAGAACAGCTTTCAGAATAAACACCTAACCTTGAAAACCATTTTTAACATGGAGGTTGGGGGGGGGGGGGGTTATTTCCAAAACCCATTCTTAATATGGTGAGGTTGGGGTTGTTTATAATACACTGGGTATTGTAATAAAAAAATACCGTATTTTGTATAATTTTTTAGTTTAAACTCATTTTTCCAAACTTCAATTGTCTTTGACAACATTTATTTGTTATATTTTTTAATTTTTGACCACTTTTTCATATGTCTGGGGATTGTAATACAAACCTAGTGTTTATCTATATAATTATAAAAGTGAAATTGTCTGTGTGTACATTTCCCTACCAAACTACTCTGTCAATTTTCAGTCTACAGACTCGAGATTTGACACAAGGGGTATTGAGATTTGGGAAAATCTTTTTTATCTGTTTTCAGTCAAAAATTTGGCTGTCAAGGGGGTCAAAGTTCAATGATTTGACCTTTGAAAATTCTACCAAACTCCTCCACCAATTTTGAGTCTAAACACTTGAAATTTTAGATGTAGGTTACTTAGACATGGATCAAGCTTTTTAATTTGATTTGAGCCCCCAAAAATAAATGTTAAGGAGTCAAAGTTAAAAATAAATTTGACGTCTGTGATCTCTACCAAATTATTCAGTTAATTTTTAGTCTAAACATTTGAAATTTTACATAAAGTGTATTCAGATATAGGGCAAGCTTTTTAATCGCTTTTGACAGAAAATTTTGCTGCCAAGGGGTCAAAGTTCAAAAGATTCGACCTTTGCAGCCAGCCAATTTTGGGTCTAAACATTTTGAAATTTTACATAAAAGGTATTCAGGCATGCAGCAAGCTTTTTAATCAGCTTTTTGGGCGAGAATTTGGCTGCTAAGAGGTCAAAGTTTAAAAAGTTGACCTTTGCAGACTCTACCAAACACTTCCTCCAATTTTGAGTCTAAAGACTTGAAAGACTTGAAATTTTAGATGTAGGTTACCTGGGCATGAGTCAAACATTTTAATATATATATATATATATATAAGTTATGGCATTCTTTAACGTTGTTATATTGAATAATATTCCAAGTTCCGACACACAATCTCCATTATATTAACATGAATACATTTCCTATGCCATTTATTAAAAATCGCAAAATGTTTGTTTTATGTTTGTTTTTTCTCTCACTACTCTCTATCTGTGCCTGAATGTAAATGCAAATTCCATGAACAAAGCTTCTTTACTAGACCTGCCTGCCTATGGAACTCTGTAGTGCTGGCTTACTTTCCAACTGACTACAATATGGTCATCTCCAATTCAGATTTAAATAAGTTTTTTTGTAACCTCCCCCCTGAAATACACTACTAATCACTACGCTGTTGTCTCATTGACTACCTTACACTCATTTACTTTTATCCTTGAGTGGCCTTCACACCTTGATAAGTGATGATTTGCTACCAAAATTATTTGATATAGTGCTAATTATTTAAAGTATTGAACATTTAACTTAATTTTTTTTTTTTTTTTTTTTTTTTTTTTGCATAATTCAAACAATCTTTATCTTCTTTTTTTGAAGGACTGGTCTTACTACATGCGACGAGAGATGCAGGTAAAATGCCCATTTTTTTTTTTTTTTTTTTTTTTTTTTTTTTTTTTTTTCATTCTATTAATAAATATTGTAAATGTATGGGTTTCTTTTTCTTTAAATTTTGATTTTGAAAACACACTCGTTCTACCAGCAACCCAGACATAATTCAAAGAAAAAAATGCATCTTCTTTGATCACGACGTGGTGCACTAGGTGTGTCAGAAACTTTGTGAAAAATATTGAATAATTCGACCCCCTGTCTTTCCAAGCTAATAACTACTCGAAAAATGTAAATCAAACCCTAATTTTTTTTCAATTAAAGGAGCAAGAACCAAGGTTTCATTTAAAAAAAAAAAAAAAAAAAAAAAAAGAAAAAAAGGTTTTAAACTTTGGACTTTACAGGTAAATTTCTAAAACACTTTTTTTTTTTTTTGAATATATTATTTATTGATCTTTTATCTTCAATTTATGATATATAAAACTTTGGTGAGTAAATTATTTACTTTTTAATAGACATTTCAAAATGGGGGGGGGGAGGCGTGAATTAAAAAAAAAACGTTTGTCTAAAATATAATCGGTTTATTGGAAAGAGCATAAGATTTTGCATTGACCCTGAAAATATAAAATAGAATCAATAGAAAAATTTTGATAGATTTTTAAAGTTTAAAAATTGAAAAATACTGAACTCGTAAAATTCAATTAATTTCATTACTGTTTTTAAAAAAATAAAAAAATATATTTCTATTACTTTTAAAACAACTTTAATAGTTTATTTTGGAAGTATAATCCATAAAGAAAATAAACAACCCACTTTTAAAGGAGAAATTACGAGTTTTTTATATTTTATTCACAGTTTCGTGTTAGGGGTGTCAAAAATTCCTACAAAAATTCTGATATACCTAGTGGTGCACCTTCTACTAACTTGATGAAAAATAATCTATTTATGTAAAGGGTGGCTGTCTGAGTGTATATGTGTTTGCAGCTAGAAGTCAAAAACTACAAAACAAAGACCCACAAGTTGCAGTGTTCCATTTTGAGCGTTTCTGGAATTTTCCATTCACAAAACTATTAAATAATGCTGGTAGCATCAACTCTTTCATTAGTCAGTTTAGAGAGTCAGTTTGAGTCGTTAGGCGATTCCAGGTTGTCAGACGCTAACTAGATTAACTCCGGACAATATTTCCTAGGATCCAAAATCCGGTTGAAAGGAATCTTATGAAAGAATCAATTAAAAACACCCTCAAAGGAAAACTGGACATTTGATAATTATAAAGATTTTCTGACCAAAAAAATATTGTTAATAACGCTCGATAATTTTTTTCTTCTAAACATAAACAAGATTGAATTAAGAACTTGCTTATCTCCCTTAGATCATTTTTAAATATTTTTATTTTTTTGTTTTTATGTATAACTAGCGGGGGGGTACCTGGCGATGCCCGGATGTCTTGAGGTAAATCAAAACTCCGGGGGACGGGTGTTAAATAAAAAAAAAAAAAAAATGTTTTGGTAGGTAAGTATGAGAATCGAACCCGTACCCTTGAGTTGAAAATTAATGTGTGAAAAAAAAACAAAAAAAACTGGGCGACATTACCCATTAGGCCACTGCGACATATATACAACGTACTCAGGTTTGAATTTATTTATTGAACTATAAAAACAGGCATGCGCAATAAAAGTTAACTCTGCTGCTTCCATTTGACCTAATTAAGAAGGTCAAATAGAAGTCACGCAGTTGTTTACCCAATTTTGTTTTATCCCCCAACAGATGTTGGGGAGAAGGGAACCAGCTCCCAATTGTCCAGTATGAATAACAATTGTCTGATGTAAAGCTGATTGCTTCTGGACATTTCCCGGCGCAATGCCGAGAACGTTGTTCGTTTTTAACTTTGAATTAGTTTCGCTTTTTATACAAAAAAGCTTCATCAACATGCGAGAAGCCAAAATAGCAATAATTTTGTAAAAGTCGACGTAAATAAATCTAGATGCGACACACTTTCCCAAATCGTACATATTATTATTTAGGACCCATATAAACAGTTGTAAGCTATCGTAACAACCTCGGAACCGTGTGCGAGAAAAGCCTTTTGAAGACATACACGAAATTTTGCCTTTTATATATATAGATATAGATAAATCCCTTTTAATTTTTCTTTAAACACTGAGTTTTATTTATTTTATATATGTAGCATGTCTAATAACCCCTAAACTCAAACATGTAACAATGATACATTCTTCGACCCTAAACTGGCACAGATTTTGTGGACACACCTCTTAGTTAATATTGAGATATTCCAATGAAAGCCTCACTAAGATTTCAGAGTGCACTAAAAAAATTCATATAGATATTTTTTAAAAAGTGATAGATTGTTGGACCATTTTTTTTGTGATTTTTGTGATTCTTTTTTTTTTCTTTCTAATTTTCTTTTATGGTTTAGCATTTTTTATGATTTATTTTTCTTCCATTTTTTATTTTTAATGATTTATCTTTTTTCTATTTTTTTTTTTTAATGGTTTATTTTTCTTTCATTTTTTTTAATGGTTTATTTTTCTTTCATTTTTTTAATAGTTTATTTTTCTTTCATTTATTTTTTTTAATGTTTTTTTTGTTTTCCATTTTTTATGGTTTATTTTTTTCCATTTAAAAAAATTTTTTTTAATGGTTTATTTTTCTTTCATTTTTTTTAATGGTTTATTTTTCTTTCATTTTTTTTAATGGTTTATTTTTCTTTCATTTTTTTAATGGTTTATTTTTCTTTCATTTTTTTTAATGGTTTATTTTTCTTTCATTTTTTTTAATGGTTTATTTTTCTTTCATTTTTTTTAATGGTTTATTTTTCTTTCATTTTTTTTAATGGTTTATTTTTCTTTCATTTTTTTTAATGGTTTATTTTTCTTTCATTTTTTTTAATGGTTTATTTTTCTTTCATTTTTTTTAATGGTTTATTTTTCTTTCATTTTTTTTAATAGTTTATTTTTCTTTCATTTATTTTTTTTAATGTTTTTTTTGTTTTCCATTTTTTATGGTTTATTTTTTTCCATTTAAAAAAATTTTTTTTAATGGTTTATTTTTTTCCATTTTGTTTTTTTAATGATTTATTTTTTTACCATTTTTTATTGTCAGGAAATTGTGCCAGGATTATATCTTGGTCCTTATGCAGCAGCTATGAAGAACAAGGTAATTCTTTCTTCTTTCTCATCCAACCCTTAACTTTTTCTATTTTCTATCTTCGATGTGACAGAGGACGACCTGTATATCCCTTTTTTTGTAGGATAGGATTTTTGTTTTTCTTTTTTCCTTTTTTTTCTTAAGGATAGCTTTTGTGTAAAAAGTCTAAGACAATGGAGACAATATGAGAATTATGATGGGTAGAAATTATACAGGCTGGACTGATTAAATTGTCGCCTTAGAAAAGATGACATAATTCCATTTCCATTTGATGAAAACCAGTTTTCTTTTTTTTTTGTTGGCCAGTTGTGTACAAATCCCAAGAGCGATAGGAGCCTTCTATCATGTCAGAAAGTGACACAATGTTCAACAAGCAAGATTGGAGATGCACCACTATACAACTCATGCTCTCTAATAATCCAAGTTATGATAACAGGACCATTGCCAACACCCTCAAAATGCATCGTTGGATTGCCATGACTAACAGGGACATGCACAGGGGGTGAAAACAAAGTTTCTGGCCTCGGTTATGGTCTTTGGTGTGGTTTCAAGTAACAGCCACATCATGCCACCTCACATCTTCAAAGTCAGCTTGAAAATTAATACTAAAATATACCTGGATATGCTGAAAAGTGATGATCCTCTGGTGGAATCAGGTGGCCATTGACAGACCCTGGGTGTGGTAGGAGGCCTCTGTGCCAGCCTACAAGTCCAAAGAGACTCAGATTTGGCTTCAGAAGTAGTGCTACGACTTTGTACCCTTCTTTCACTGCCCCCCCTCCCCGACTAGAACCCTACTATTTTGTTTGGTCATCCATCAAGAACATCACCAACATGACCTCCCACAACATCAAAGCCAGTCTGATCGCTGCCATCCACCGAGTATTCACCAAGCTCCTACCGGCGCTTGTGGAAAAGGCATGCTCCCAGTCCCGGACTTGTATCTTGATGGTGATTGAGACTGAAGGTAGCTAAATTGAATAGATGTCAGCTCCACTTCATAATCAAGTTACCTGAATTGATTTTTTTCAATAAAAGTATTAAAATAAAGCTGTAGTTTCTTTTTTGTTTTCTTTTTGGCCACTTTTATTCATAGTACGCATGTGAAACTCTAGCCCCCTTCGAAGTAATCTCCTCCGGCTGCAATGCATTTGTTTTACCGTTCCAACAACTTCTGGAAGGCTCCATGGAAGTCCTCTTGTGAGTGTGTCAATGAACCTCGCCACAGCGTCTTTCATTACTTTTCATAATGACAGCCTCAAGGTTTTCCTTGAGCTTAAGGAACAACAAAAAGTCGCAGGGAGCAAGGTCTGTACCATAGGGAGGGTGAGGAACAGTCTTGATGCCCATCTTCGTCAAATAGTTTGTGACAAGGATGGAGTTGTGAACTGCACCCTTGGGACAAACTTTGCACAAATCTTCTGAATCTTCAGTTTCTCACGAATAATTGTTTGTACAGTTCCCACACTGACATCAAACTGTGCACTTATTATCTCTGTTGACATACGACAGTCCTTATCCATGAAATTCTTTATTTGGCCAATCAACTCTGGTGTTCTGATTTTCTTACTCTTCCCAAACCTCTCATCATTCCTCACAGACGTCCTGCCTTCCTTGAATCTTTTATGCCACTCAGAAATTGATGCTCGACTCATGCAAGATGGTCCAAAAGCAGATTGAAGAAATTCATTTCTGCTGCATTTTTTGAAAGTTTAAAAGACAATTTTATTGCATATTATTCTTCTAAAGTGTCCTCACATCCAAATTGCATTTTTTAAATTCACCAGCTGTGACAATCAAGCTTTAGTAGGGTGTATTCCAATTCCTGCTGTGTTCATTTGAACCTGAAATCATAAAAATCGGTCAGTCTTCTCATAATAGCAATAACATACTGAATTTACAAAAGTCTATGGCAATTTTAAATACCTGTACAAAAAAAATCTGGAAACTTATTGAAGACACCTCGTTCTATGTTTTCTGACAGTCTTTATACTATGTGTCTCCCCTCCTAGTGAGAGTGTCTTTGCTGTTTGTTCCCCAAATTTGCTCTGACGTTTTTTTTTTCCATTTGCTCGCTATTCGATTGTTTTTTTTGTTTTTTATCCATCTTTTTTTTTTTTATCCATTTTTTTTTTTTATCCATCTTTTTTTTTTATCCATCTTTTTTTTTTTTTATCCATCTTTTTTTCTTTGTTCTTTTTTATCCATCTTTTTTTCTTTGTTTTTTTTTTATCCATCTTTTTTTCTTTGTTTTTTTTTTATCCATCTTTTTTTCTTTGTTTTTTTTTTATCCATCTTTTTTTCTTTGTTTTTTTTTTATCCATCTATTTTTCTTTGTTTTTTTTTTATCCATCTTTTTTTCTTTGTTTTTTTTTTATCCATCTTTTTTTTTTTTTTTTTTTCATATTTTTATATTGCATGTTTCATTATTTTTGGTACAATTATGAAGGTATGATTACAAAATATTGGAAAGTTCTATTTATAGACAAGAACAATAAGAACTGACCAATCACATGGAACCACGCTCTGCTATTAACCAATCGAAAACCAGAATCACTCCATAAAATAGACTGAACCTCTTAGAATTCCTGCACATAACTTTTTGTTTTCACACAGAAAGGAACTCTTCGTCTTTGTTTGCAAGCTTTTACCATATAAAACCTAACCCTAACCTGCAAGATTACTGGTTCTATCCTCCACATTGAGAGCAGTAAGGCTCAGCGGTTGCATACAAAGTCGAGGAAGGTTTAATTCAGAATACACAAATGAATTGTGTAGAAGTGCCACTTTCTGCCATTGATTGACACCCAACATCCTTTGCTTGCCACACGCAAAGGACAATGGATATTAAATTCTCCTGGATTTTTACCAAAGCCTTGTTACAAGGTAGCTTTGACATTACCATGTTGCTATCGCTCCTACCACTGTAAGTAGGATTGGACTGGAGAGGGGATATGCAGTTTAATTGTCTACATGCAAGTTAGAGCCTAACATAGATGACCATTGTTTCACAAATATTAACTCGAATCCTTCATCTAATTTTTAAGTTTAAAAAAAATCATCAATACTTTGGTCGACTTTTGAGGAGAGTATAAAGGTAACCATAGCTTTACTTTCGGTTGTCTTGTAATTCTTACTTTCCTTATTTTGTCCTTTAGTCCTCACATTCCATAAGTTTCTGACAAAGGGGAAAAAATTGCATTTTTCTGGATTGGAATCTATTTTATCACTGGCTAATTTTATGAAATTATTTAAAAAAAAATTTTTTTTATTGCATTTTCACCCCAAACAAGGCACAGTGCCACTTGGATGTAGGAGGCTGCTATCTGGGACATAATTTACATGGATACTATGTAGGGAGTTGAGCAGCAAGATGTCTGTTTACATTACACTTGAACTTCTGCATGTCAGTACAGTCAGGGAAGCAGGGACCTGGAAGAGAATTCCAAAGTCTAGCAGTCTAAGGGAAGAAACTATTAGAGTAGAAGGTTTTTTTCCATCTAGGGATCTCTACCGTGTAGGGGTGGGATTTTGCTGCATGTCAGGTTTGTTGGGAGTATTTATGTTGATGGGATACAAGGGCTTATAATTTATCAGAGCACTTACCATTAAAATATTTGTAAAACAAGCAGAGGAATGCAACATTTCGTCAGTGGGACAGAGGTTAAAACCTAGGTGACAGTGCGGGCCCTATTAGGTTGACAACTCTCTTTTGAACCCTAAGAATGAGAAACTAGTAGCAGATGCACGAACCCAAATGTGGCAATAATACTCCATGGGCGAATAGTAGCCTTGTAAAAGTACAGAATACTTTCAAGCATAAGTAACTTTCTAGCATGGTAGAGAGAGCCCACCTGCCCTAAATGTGTCTGTTCCAATTCATGTTCCTTGTGAACGTTAAGCCGAAATACTTTCAGGTAATGTATTGTTAGCCAAAGTTATTAGTGGTTGAGAAGGTTTCTTGTCATTATTAAAAGAAATAAGCTTAGTCTTGGCAGTATTGAATGTTACTCTGCATTTTTGTTCCCATTCCGCTACAAATTGGAGGTCTTCCTATAGGGTTCTGCCATTGCCCTAGTGATGTGTTCATTCGTTTTCCCCACGTGTCTGTTATAGAGTGTGGTGTCAGTAAATATACCCATCTCTGAGACAATTTTATCAGGGAAATCATTTATGAATATCAGGAATAATAAAGGTCCAAGGATCAACCTGATGCACACCCGCATTTATATCCTATTGCTTTGATGTATGACCATCGGAACCTGGATTCTTTTATTTAAGGATTCAATTATGTTAAGTATTTGTCCACTAATACCATAGGATCTGATTTTCATGAAAAAACCATTGTGCCATACCCTGTCAAAAGCCTTAGATATATCTAGGACTGCTGCCCTAGACTCCCCTGCCTTATCCAGTGCATGGTATATACATTCAGAGATTACAGTTAGGATATCTGCAGTAGAATGGTTTGTCTAAATCCATACTGTTGAGTAGAGTTGGAGGCAAACCAACAGGCAAGCAGATTAGCCTTCTGGGTTGCCATGCAAGCAATTTCAAAATTGTTGGATAGTGAGGGAATTGTTGATTGCCCATTATTTGCTATAATGGTATAGCTTTTCCAGAAATCACAAGTTCTAATTTCTGCGCTTTAATGCATTTTCTGGCGATTTACATCCTTACATAAAGTGATTTCATGTTTTGTCTGGAGTGATTCTCATTAAAACAAAAAAATGATTAAATTATTAAATCAAAGCAACTGAGTAAAAATAACTTTTTTTTTTTTTTTTTTACATAGGCATCACCATTAAGGCCCAGAGGCCACTCGAGGATAAGGGTTAAAGAGTGTACAGTAGTCAATTGGACAATATAGTAATTGTCAGTAATGGAAATTTGGTAAATTTGTTAATTTAAGTGGAACAGCTCATTAAGAACTTGTTTATGTTGGACTTGAAGACAACCATATTGTAGTCAGCTGGAAAGCAGGCAAACGGAAGACAGTTCCACAAACGTGCAGTTCTAAGACAGAAACTTTGTTTATGGAATCTACGTTTAGATTTAGGCACAGATAAAGAGTGGGGGGAATTATTGATAGTGGTTTCAACTAGATGAGTGTTTCTCAAAGTTTGGCGAGGGGGGGGGGACCATAGATTGGAGCTCAGACGAGCACTTGCCATGAAAATAACGATAAAGCAGACTCACATCTCTTCTGCAGGGAAGAGAAAAGGGCATCCCCTACTTGGCTATGAATTGCTGCAATATTTTTGATAAATTAACAGGTTATGATCCCTGAAAGTTGGAAGATTCTACTTATAGACAGTGCTAAGAACTGACCAATCAAATTGAGCCACGTTTTGCTAGCAACCAATCAGAAACCAGAATTTCTCCATAAATTTACTGAATCTTTTGGCATTCCAGTACATAATTGTTTCGTGTCAACACAAGAAAGATCTTTTGCTCTTTGTCTGCAAAACTATAAAGTCCGAAGATTATACAGAACAGCTATCCACCAAAACCTCTTCTGAAATTCAAGACTTGTACAGAATAGGTACTCATCCTAAACTCTTCTGAAATTCAAGACTTGTACAGAATAGGTACTCATCCTAAACTCTTCTGAAATTCAAGACTTGTACAGAATAGGTACTCATCCTAAACTCTTCTGAAATTCAAGACTTGTACAGAATAGGTACTCATCCTAAACTCTTCTGAAATTCAAGACTTGTACAGAATAGGTACTCATCCTAAACTCTTCTGAAATTCAAGACTTGTACAGAATAGGTACTCATCCTAAACTCTTCTGAAATTAAACATGGCTTTCATTTTCATTTAAGTTCACTTTCTATTTCAGTATGAGACCCTCAAAGAACAAGGAATCACACACATTGTTTGCATACGGCAAGATGTCGAAGCCCGATTCATCCGTCCAAATTTTCCGGAACATTTTGAGTACGTACTCTTTCACATTTTCAATATTTTTTTCACGTAAAAACTAATCTACCACATAATTTTGTCTTTTTTTTTTAAATTGAGATTGTCTGTACACGAAAAAGATGTTTGAATTTTCAAACTACTATTCTCATCTTGTATGTTTTGGGTTAAGTAACCTTCGACTTTCTTCAGGTGTATCTTGTCGAACTCGGAAATTTCAAACCGAATCCTTTATTTAATTTACGGGAGTAGCATGCTCTCGTTCTGTCGACCATGACTTAGTAGAAGTCTTAAGTAATTTGTAATTGTATTTTTAGTATCGCCTGCACTGAGAATCGAACTTTTAACCTCCAGACAATGTACAATATTTTTGGTATTATACAGTTTAATGAAAACATTAAAAAATAAAAATATTAAAAAAAAAAGTTATATTGTACGTATCCGTTATCGAATGAAGTTCTCCACAAAAAAATTTTTACTTAATTTGATCGAATAGTTTTTTTTTTTTTACAGCGGAAAAACTTTTTATGAAGGTAGCCATGTTTGGATTTTTTAGAACATGCCACGGGGAGATAACTCAGTCTAAAGTGCCGACACCCCCCTCCCCATCTTAAATAATAGCCTTTCTTAAAAATCGAAACATGGCTACCTTTTGATTAGTATCATAGCAAATTGTTTTTTCGCTGTTAAAAAAAAAACTACTTGATCAAATGAAGTGAACTTTTTTTTTTCAGCGAACTACATTCCATAACGGATACATATAATACAACTTTTTTTTTTCTATTTTTTTTTCGATATTTTCATTTTTTAATGTCTTGATTAAACTGTACAAGTACCATATTTTCTTTCCAACATGGGTACATAATCCATACAGTCTTTTAATTTTTTTTTGTATTTCATTTGGAGCAAACTCTGCACAGCACTCAGTCTACGTATCGTATTTTAAATTATAAGAATAATAAAATTTTATAACTGAACTAGGAGGGATAATTTTGTGGGGTCATCTTGAAAAACACTCAAATAAAAAAAAAAGGGAGATAACTCTAAATTGAGATTTTAGAAAGCCATTCTTAACATGAAGAGGGGGTGTCATTGGAAAAACTCAAATTCGCGTAAAAACGATTTTCTTTATAAAAATGAAACTACAGCGTGGAACGATAAGTGTCGTCCTAAGGAAAACAACGCTACAGCTTTAATTTAAAACTTATTGAAAAAATCAATTCAGGTGACTTAATTATGTCGTAGAACTGCCCTCACTTGAAACCACATAATCATGACTGGAAACTTCATTGAGCTGTGCCCTCGAGCGTTGAATCGTCCGGATTTTCATTTTGAGAGTACTGGCAATAATCTTATTGTCATAACTTGGATTGGTAGAGAGCATGAGTTATACAGCAACGCATCTCTGATCTCGTTCGTTAAATATTGTGTCATTTTCAGACATGATAGAAGGTTCTTATTGTTCTTTGCCAACCAGTAGATAGTCTGCAACAAAAAAAAAAAGAAAAATGGTTTTCATCAAACAGAAATGGAATCCTGTCATCTTTTATAGTGTGACAATTTTATTGTTCCACCATGTACTTGATCAATTTACATGATTTTTGGCGTATGATATTTTCTTTCCGTTTTTGACTATGTCTATACAGATTTTTTTGTTATTTTTGTCGTTTATTATTGAGGTGTTGGGATTCTGCATAAGCACCCAAATGGGTACTAATGATATCCAGCTAATGAATGTTCTAGCAGGGTCATCGTAAGCATACCTGCCAGATCACTGCCATTAACCAACAAGCTATAGTTTTGGCATTGTCAACTGGCTTCAGAAGAACATAAATGAGACTGGACATTAAAACGTGGAAAATGTTGACATTGTACACAATAACATTACAGAAAACCAGTGTCTGTCTAGGCTGCATCTGCCAGAGGAGCTTGGCCCTGTCGGTGAGGCATTAGAATACGCCGGCTGCCCCCCTGCAGAGGGTAAAAGTCCCTCAATGGGGGTCCTGAATATGACCTTAAACTATATCCGATGGTGAGGCCCAAGATTGTGGGCTCTGGGGAGTGTGGAGCCACCCTTTAATTGCCATTGCTCCCAGGTCCACTCTGACCCGGAGTGGTAGTACCTGTTAGGGTCTCAACTATAGGTTAAATAGAAACTGACTTGCAAAAAACAAATATATTCTATTAAAAAAATTTTCTTCAAAATCACCAGATTCGGCATTAAATAACCTGAAAAGGGTTGATATGCCGTAAAGCAACCAACCAACAACCTGCCAGAGGAGCTGGAGGTGTGGGTCTCTCAGAGTGACCATCAGCATCATGCCACAATTATTAGTACCAGGCAATATCTAATAAGCTCTCAAAATCCAAGCCTTAAAAGTGGTGCACCAACATTAAGAAACAAGAGCCAGCGGAAAAACTTCCATCACAAAACTTGCCAAACGTTTTAGACAAAACTGTCTTAGAAATCAGAAAGAATCAGCAAACAAGTTTACTTGGCCTTTTAGTCAAGATCAAAGTGTAGTATCTGTTCTTCAGATGCTGCACTTCTATTTCTTGTTCTCTTTCTGTGGAGGAGAAATCCTTCACGACTGAGACAATTTTTATTTTTGTACCTTTTCTCCACGTTAAAAAACGACCCTGGTGTCTAACTCTGTCCCGTGGGGAGGCATAGTAAATAGGTACAAAAATAGTAAAAAAATGTTGTCAGAAATATACCAAGAACTTCCGTTGCAAAAAACTGGAAGAATGAGTCAACCAACATACGCGCTAGTACGTAACCTGAACATGTAGTTTTTTTTTCTCGTTTCTTTCTAGGTATTTATTGCTCAACATTGCTGACAGAGCGACTGAAAACATCATCCAACATTTTATAAAGGTTTGTTTCAATATTTTCTTGTTCAATTTTTTGCAGTTTTATTTGCTTTATCTAAGCTATTCAAACTGTTGTATTATTTGCACTCTTCTGACTTCTACTCTCATAATGTAACTGAGCGCATATGAGCACGTGGGAAAATAGCAACAGCAGTAGCTGTAAGATAGTTGGTTTATAAAGATATTAGCAGCAGTAGCCAGAAAAAAGCACTTATGCAAATTAGAAATTGTGAGTGGCAAGAAAAAGGAAAAAAAGGACACGATGTGGTTGGTAGAAGCAAGATGTGTTCCGAGACGTGTAAAGTCGAAGGCAAAAAATGGCTGGCTGATGCCAGCGTGACGTCGGAGAAGAAAGAAAATCGTGTACAGGGTGAGATGGACGTGTGGCCCTGCAGTGGCAGCGAGAGACTTTCAAGCTGGCGTCAAGACAGTGGGGTTTTGTTAATTTCATGACAGACGAAATGAACAGTTAGAAAAACAAGAAGCAGGCATTGTTTGGAAAGTAACGGTAATAAATGCCTTTTGCTAAAACAGAAAAAAAGAACGGAGTCGGATTTCCTATTTATTTTCTTTGTTTGTTCCTGCGATGCTATGTATGTTACGATAATGAATGTTATTCTCACAAAGTCTTGAACAGTGTAACCTTCGACTCTCTTCATGTGTATCTTGGACTGTAGTAGTCCATACAGAATTTCAAACTGAGCCCTTTATCTACTTTGGCCACAAAGAGGAAGAAGAAATAAAAAAACATCTCTGTAACTGCTACAGTCACAATTGCTGAGTGATGTCACTACCCAATGAGCCAACTACTTCAGTGTCGGAGACGAATAACTGTTTCTATCTAAGAAGAAAACGACTCCTGATGATATAAACTTAAATCTTACATTTTTAACATTTTCTAGAATCAAAATCTTGTAATGAATTGTGATTGAAAGTGGAATAGGTATTCTGGATATAAGGTTTACTATCATATCTTGATTTTAGTCTTCATGAAGCGTCATAAAAATACATTTTCCTTGCTCAATACAGGTTGCGATTTCGTATCAGAAATATGGATTTAACCCACTCCAGGTAATCCCAGAGCAAAATAATAGGATTATTCTTTGTTTCTTTTAATTTCTTCTATAATTTCAGCCACAGAGAGAAAGTTTTAAAAAAAAAATGTTTTTGGTTAAATCAAGAGAGACATCACTATTGAGCTATTTGTGTGTCATACAAATGAACAGCTGTTTCTGTTTAAGAAGAAAACGAAGGGTGATCTGTGCAGATCAAGGAATCCCCCTACACAGTGCTACACAGATCCAATTTTGATGTATTTAGTTATGAACATGGATATGTGATCGTCTTAATCATTGGACCAGTCCAAAGTTGTTGCCCAATTCAGTCAGTGTTGCAATAAAGTGATTTTCTTTTCTAACAAAAACTACAACTTCCGTTTAAAAACATTTAAAACAATCTTTATTTTTCTTTGGTATTAAACACTCAAGCTGAGAACAGTTGTCCAAAGAATCCAAATAATCCTTATTCCAATTTTATTTTTAATAGTTTTATGACTGTGAAAGGAATCTTGTTTGAAGGCTATATCAATGCAGTTCATGGTTAACACTGTGCTCACAAATTCGTATATAAACGAATAATGCCAATATTAGAAGGAATTTTCAATAATCTTCAATTAAATTATTTTATTTACCAACATAATGTCATACAAGATAGTAGGTGTTGATGTCCCTAATTTTCGAGAGTAGTATCTCTTCTTCAGGAGCAAAAAGAAAAGAAACCTATACAACTGTTCAGCGAGGCTTTCTTTTTTTTGTTTTTATTTCCTTATTTCCAGAAGTCAGTGTCGCAGACTGGCTCTTAAATCAATTTCAAGGATATAATTCGTAACAATACTTAATATCCATCACAACTCCTATTCTGGAAATTGATTTAACAGACTGTGATACTGACTTCCGGAAATAAATAAATAAAAAAACAAGACGGACAAAGGAAAGCCTTGCTAAACAGTTGTGCACGTTTCTTTTTTATTTTTCCCCCTGAAGAAGAGATGCAACTCTCAAAAATTAGGGATGTCAACACCTACCATCTTGTATGACACATTATGTTTGTAAATATAATTGAAAATTTCTTCTAATGTTGTCATTCTTTTATATGCTAACTCATGTCCAGTGTTTCCCAAGAACCGCATTGTCATAGCCTTCAAATACAACTTCTTTCACACTACGCATAATGCTTTAAGCAAACTACAACGTCCTCAGTTTTATTATTATTATTAAACTCTTATTAAACAGAGAGAGAGGGAGAGAGATGAAATGACTGAAGCAAGATGAAAGTGCCATAGGTTAGTTAGTATTATTACCTGTGGTGATATTTACTTTTATTTGTCTTGAAGTATTTCGAACCTAGGTTTCATAGCTTTATTACATTTGACTGAGAAAGATTAAGTGATGTAGGCAAGGATAATAGACACTTTATAAAATAGAAGCTCGAGTTAAAATAAAGTGAGAGGGTAAGAGTGATAGACGAATGCAAATTTTTTTTTTTCAAATATAACTCAATCCTAAAACTGAGGAATATTTTAGCATTTATGTGATAAAAATGTATATTTAAAAAATATTAATAATATTATTTATTATTTTTGATTCGTTATTTTTCTACATTTAAGGTAAAAGAGTTTCTTGACAACTGCTTCCGGCAAGGTGGCCGAGCCTTAGTCCATGGTAATGCTGGCATTTCCAGAAGGTTAGTATTTTTTAAATAATTAAAAGTGATTAAGTCTCCATCTCTCGTTCCCTTCCTCCCTCCATCTCTCATTCCCTTCCTCCCTCCATCTCTCGTTCCCTTCCTCCCTCCATCTCTCGTTCCCTTCCTCTCTCCATCTCTCGTTCCCTTCCTCCCTCCATCTCTCGTTCCCTTCCTCCCTCCATCTCTCGTTCCCTTCCTCCCTCCATGTCTCGTTCCCTTCCTCCCTCCATGTCTCGTTCCCTTCCTCCCTCCATGTCTCGTTCCCTTCCTCCCTCCATCTCTCGTTCCCTTCCTCCCTCCATCTCTTTCCTTTCATCGCTCCTTCCCACCTTTTTTTTTCCCCCTCAGTTTATTGGTGTTGCTAAGTCCAGGGGTGGTGTCTCTTAGAGAAAAAGTGTTCGTCGGATCTGATGTGTTCGGCATGGTTGACGTGTAAATCGAATGAGAGTTAAGGTCAGAGTCTGATTTTGGTTGAGTTAAAATGACAGATCAGATTTAATGAATAAATCTAATATATATATGTAAAGAGAAAGAGGAATCGCTGATCATCTTTTGTAAGCATGATTTCATAAGGTTACGTTTAAACATTTTTAAAAACCAAGTAATACTGTATAATTTTTTATTGGTACAGTTTAATCAAGACATTAAAAAATGAAAATATCAAAAAAAGGTTATATTGTACATATCTGTTAGGGAATGAAGTTCTCCTAAAAAAATTTTTACTTAATTTCATCAAGTGTGTGTATATATATATATATATATATATATATATATATATATATATATATATATATAATTTTTTTTTTTTTTTTTTTTTTTTTTACAGCAGAAAAAAACAATTTGTTATGGTACCGAGCAAAAGATTCGATTTTAGGAAGAAAAGCTAGTAATAAAGATGGGGAGGGAGTCTCGGTGCTTTACATTGAGTTATCTCCCCGTGGCGTTTTAAAAATTTCCATAATGGCTGACTTCAGCACGCTCTCATAAAAACGTGTTTTTCTGCTGTAAAAAAAAAAAAAAACTACTGAAATTTTTTTTCGGAGATCTTCAGTCCAAAACGGATGCGTACAATATAATCTTTTTTCAATATTTTCATTTTTTTAATGTCTTGATTAAACTGTACAAGTACCTTTTTATTAAATAAGATTATTTTTCAATTTTTTTTTTTTTTTTTTTTTTCTGAGACTTTTGGCAGATGACACTGAATAGATCAGAAAAAAGATAATTTAAAAAATAATTTTTCATTTAATAAAAACTTGTATAGCGTTACTTGGTTTTCTGAGATTTTCAAAATTATATTTAATGTATTTTTTTAAATTTATATTTTAAAAGTAAAAAAATTTAATTTTCACTTTTTCAGTGCGGCGATGGTAATTGCATTTATAATGGAAAGATATGGTTTATCTTACAGGTTAGTATTGGGTTTTTAGTTTCTTAACCTTTTTTTTCTGTCAGGTTGTTGTTATTGATTCGCTACCCCATAAAGAAAGGAGATGATATGAATAAGGGGTATGAATTATTTCGCTTTTTTTTCTTTTTTTTTTTTTTTTTTTTTTGTGGCGCTTGTCCAAAACTCCCCCTATATTAAAAAAATAAATAAAAAATAAAGAAGAATCTTTATGATAAATGTACCCATGACCAAACGAAAATGTTATATTCTAAAAGCCACGTGAATTGATCAAGTTGTTTTATTTTTAAATAAGAAAATCAAGCTTATGAGTCACCAAGAAGTGTCTACCTCACTAACCATTTTAAAAAGTATCTCAAGAAACAAAAGATGGATAATACAACAATAATTCATACTTGCTAGATTTATGTTGTATAAGCAGTCTGCCCAGCATTGCCCGGTCGTAAAATACGCTTAAATATATTTAATTCATGCAAATTTCATATTATCTATATATATATATATATATATAAAAGAGAAAATATGTGTGTATGTGTGTGTTCGCTTTTTCTGTATGTCTACAAAAGGCTTTTTTCAGAGAAGCGGTCAGTCGATTCACAACTTTTTAAAACTTTTTATATCACATATAAATCGTAATATCTCAAACAACGGAGCTCGCCTGTCTATTAAATTTGCTCAACTTAGATAAATATCCAACATTTGTCGCTCGTCGCATGTGGATTAGTCTTTATAATAATAAAAGCGACACTAATTCTGGCAGTATTTTCCATTTATCGGCAGAAATGTCTGAAAGCAATCAGCTTCGATCAATATGGAAATATTTTCCATATATCAAACAATTGCTATTCAATTTGGACAAGGGGAGTTGGTCCCCCCCCCCCCCCCACATCTTGGGAAAATTAAAAAAAAAAAAAAAAAGCATTCCCGCAGTAAATGAAATACTATCCCGCAGTCAAACTTGACCTCATTAAGTCATTAAAACAGGCACCTGCCAAATCCAAGTAATTAAATAAATTAAAACGTGTTTCAGTTAGCATCTCGCGGTGGCCCAATAGTTAAAACCGTCGCACTCTTTTTTTTTTTTTTTTTTTTCACACTTTAATTTCCAACTTTGCCTCAAGGGTTCGGGTTCGATCCTCATACTTACCTACCAAAACATTTTTTTTTAACCCCCCCCCCCAGTTTCCACACACACACACACACTTCCAAACACCCGGGCAATGCCGGGTACCTCTCGCTAGTTTATTATAAAGCAGATTCTCTATTGATTATTATATTGTATCTAATACATAGTAGTGCTTTCAAAAGCTTAAGAAAAAAATGACTTGAGTGCCTCGCTTTGTCATCAAATGAGTTGATAAAGCCTTACCTCATTATTGGTGCCCCGACAAAAGGAGGGTGGACCTGTAAATTCACCCTTGTCTGTTCGTACTTTTCTCAATAGCTATGCCTTGAAATTTTTTGAAATTTTGCACAAACATTAAACATGATATCAGTAAAAAAAAATAATGGATTTTCCGGGAAGACTCCGATTTCCCTCTTAGGAATGCCTTTCGAATTAAAATGGCTAAAATTGACACTTTTGTGCTTATTAAAAAAAACTGTATTTTTATAAAACTTTCTGAAAAGTTTTAACTAACTGATTTCTATATAATTTTGTTTGTCTATACATCGCAATAACTCTTGGGTGTTCCCCAAGGGCTCTTTTAGGGCTAATAAAAACACTCCATTTTTGGGACTATTTTACCATATTTCTTCAAAATTTTCTGTGCATGTCTATTTAGCAATTTTGCATGGTGCTGAACTCAAATTTAAATATGTTAAGGCCTTGGGGACTTTTGGGGCTAAATGGAGGGGGGGGGAGGCAAATGATGGAATTAGTCATTTCTTTTTTTGCATGGTGCAGAACTCAAATCTGCATATGTTAAGGCCTAAAACTGCAATTTGTTCATTTTTCACCAGGATTTGACGTCTCCTGGGGACTTTGGGGGCTAAATGGCGGGGTGGGTGGGTGAACTTAGTCATTTTTTTTATGCCTCGTTCACTGTGCACTCGCAGGGACCATGCATACTTCATTTGTATTTTTATTGCTTTTTGGCTGGATTTTATATATCTTTCTCGCTTTATCTTCAAATGAGTCATGATGATTTTTGTTTCATTAAAGAATGACTTCCTGTCTCTCACCTCTTTTGTCTGTCTTAATTTTGATTTTATTGAAATTTTATTAATTTGGATTCTTTGGACGACTGTTCTCATCTTTAATGTTTTCCGAATGTTTTAGCTGATGTAACCTCCGACCTTCTTCAGGTGTATCTTATCAAATTCGTCAATCTTTCTGTTGAACTCTGGAATTAGTGCGGAATTCCAAAACAGAACCCTTGATTTACTTTATCCGCTCTGCCAAGAATTTGATAAGATACACTTAAAGAAGGTTAGGTTACATAGGCCCAAGCATGAGAATAACAGTCAAGATGAAAACAGTAGTCTGAATCGGTTAAATAGTAGAAATTAGCAATCTTCATCTTAAAATTCTGGGGAGGACCTCAATTTCATATTTTATTGTAATTGCTTACTTGTGTTCGGTAAACATTGGGTAGAAAGCATTTAATTAGTTATGCGTTTATCTATCTGTCTAGCAGAGTAAATAACGGAGATTGAATCATAGGAAGCAATAAGATGAGCGAGCAGAAAGGGATTGTGACATGTATCGAACTTGGTTGACCGATCAGTTTACACTGGAAGTATCCGAATTAGGATCAAAAGTGACGTGTCAAGTGTTCCAGTTTGAGTAAGCTAAGTTTAGTGAGTTGGGTTTGAAAAGCGGAACAAGGAATATGGGTTAAACAAGTCTCCCCACAAGGGGGCGACAGTCTCCAAATTGATGCAGAGAAACGCTGCAAGTCCGATATCGTCGATTTCACTCCATGTTGCAGAAGATGAGATGCCTGGGAATGAAACAAACCAATATATAAAGACATACATCGTCTTGTATCTGTCTGGCCTGTGGCTTGTTATAGCAGAACCCAGCTCCCCAAGATGTTGGCAAATCTCCCAGGCAGCAGTCAAAAGACAGAAGGCCATGCAGCAACAGGTATGTCATTATAAATGTACTGTGAATTGTATGTAATACACCCGCACCCACGAACACTAGATGAGTCACAGGCTGTTTAGATATTTTGGACATGAGGACAATAGTCCGTTAGAAACGCACAGTTAGATAGCGAGCGCATTGTATAACACGCACTTGCATTTATTGCATGTTGTTGATTTCATGTTTATTCTCCCAAAGCTTTTTTATTTTATTTTTAATTTTTATCCTTTCTTACAGGCAAGCTTCTTCCCACGTACAGTTAAAGCGGTTTTGTATTAATCCAAATGAAGGTTTTGTCCGACAACTTCTAGTAAGCGCCTTTTAATCTTCAAATGTTTTTTTTTTTTTTTTTTTTTCAAATATATGGATAAAATTAATAGAAATCCACTTTTTAGACACACAGAGAAAATGAAATTCAAAACACGACGGTTAGGAGATCAGACACGTGCGATATTTTTTTATTCTTTTGATAAACATTTATTCATTTAAAGTTTCTAATTTTCAGCTTATAACAATGCCCTTATCAGAATTTTTTTAAATTTTTAAACAATACATTTTTTTTTTTCTTACTTGCCATGATGTAGTTTGGTGTAGTTTCTATTTGTCAAAGATAGATGTTGTATCGTCCAGTTGAGTGGGTTGATCGAGCGCTTACCCACTGAACTAGACGATACAACATCTATCTCCGACAAATAGAAACTATGCTGAACTACATCATGGCAAGTAAGAAAAAAATATATATTTAAAAATAAAAACAATTTCTGATGAGGGCATTGTTATTAGCTGAAAATTAGAAACTTTAAATGAATAAATGTTTATCAAAAAAATAAAAAATATCGCACGTGTCTGATCTTCTAACCGTCGTGTTTTATTTATATATATTAGATGCACTCATGAGCCTTTGATCTACAGTTGCTATTTAATCTACTGTAATTCGAAAATTCTCTGCTATCAGATCAGGATGTCTGAAGATACTGTCTTCCTGACTTAAAATGTCCCAAACATTAATGTTATTCCCCCCCCCTTTTTTTCTTCCCTTTGCAAAACTCATGTTCTGCAAATTAAAAAAACAAAAACAATTTTTTTTTTTTTTTTTTTTTTACAAATGAAACCAAACACTACGAATAAATATTTGAAGATATAAAAAACTTGAAGCATAAAATCGTTTTTTTCTTAAAATTACCGGATTCGGATTAAACCTGAAAAGCGCTGATATGCCATAAACAGAACAACCAAACCAAATTTGAAAATTCATAAACTTTTGACGTATCCGTTAAAAATGTTCTTTCCATCATATCTAAAAATAAATATATCTTCTACTTTATTATTTTAACTCGTATATCATCATCGTCAACGACCCTGTCGTTTCAGTGTTTGCGACCACGGCTCTCCAATGCGGACGGCTATCCATAGCCTGAAACAGCTCAACTTTTGATGATAATCTCGTCCAATCGATCAAGTTGTCCATTAAAGTGCGTCTTGATCGACCTTGATTTTTCTATCTTGGCATTCTACCAGTCACTACTAGATGTCCTATGCATCTTTGACGATAAATATGTCCAAAGAAAGTCATTTGTCTTTTCATGATAGTTTCCATCAGCATTCTTTTATTGCATCCAGATCTAGTCCATCTTTCCTTGTTAGAAATGTGATCTTTCCAAACGACCCGTAACATTTGTCTCACAAACAAAATTTCTCTGCTATTAACTCAAAAGGTATTATTATTCTTATATAGAAGTAAATTTGATGATTTAATAAGATAATTGATTTATCTTCTTTTTGAGATTATTAAGAGAAGTTAGGAGGATGGGACATTCCTTTATCCTCATATAATCTCGGACAACAGCGGGTCTCCTTGCTAGTTATTCTTTTATAGAAGCAAATACCGTATATTTCAGTGTATAAGACTACCCTTAAAGTTAAAAAAAATCATCTTTTAAGAACCAATATTTCAAAAGATACCAGGTGTTGCAATCTCTAGCCTAGGCTAAACAAACATGGTTTTGTGATTTAGCAATCCTCTTATACAACCGATGTATGATAAATTTATTAAAATTTGCTCCAATTTTGTAACTCGTCTTATCTGATGGTCGGTCGCCTTATACGCCAACGGTACGTTTTGTGATATAATTTACTTGTCGTCAATTCAAAGAGAAAGAATTATTTTGATAAGATAATTGACTTATCTCCCCTTGGGTGTATTAAGAGGAAGTTATCTCCCCTTAGAAGAAATGTTTGCGTTTTATATAAGTGCATCATGTCTCAAGTGTATTAGCTGCATAGCATTGGTTGTTCGGAAAATTATTTTAAATAAGTATATCTTAATGTTTAACACTTTTTTGAACACCTTCGTGAAAAAAAAAGGAACTCTTAGCCAAGTGAAATTATTAAAATAATTATATACACATAAATGTAAGAATCAACAAATGTTCCACACCACTAAAGTGACAACAGGCCACTTTATTATCAACCAAGAAGAAAATACTGACTTATACAGAATATGGACCGTGCTGAAATAATAAAACAACCTTCTTAAACAGATTGCCATGACTAATAATATGCTACCTGAAAGCTCTTCGTTCCAACTCCTCGGTTTAACATTTACAAGAAATATGAATTGGAACAAATATATTGAGGACATTGCCAAGGCTGCTGTGAAGAAGGTGGGCTCTCTCTATCGTGCTAGAAATTTTCTCGTATCTGAGAGTATCCCATATGTCTACACGGCCACCATTCACCCATGTATGGAGTATTGCTGCCACATTTGGGCTGATGCTTCTGTCGCTATTCTCTTACTCTTAGACACGGTCCAAAAAGAGTCTCCGTCTTAATAGATCACTATCAACCAAACTCCAAACTTTGTGCTATTGCCAAAATGTTGCAACCCTGTGCCTGTTTTACAAGTATTTTAATGGAATGTGTTTTGATGAACTCATTGCGCTTGTGGCCCTTTGATGTAACCTGACAAGCAGCAAAATCCCACCCCTACACTGCCGAGATCCGTAGATGCCGAAAAGCCTTCTACTCTAATAGTTTCTTTCCCTGAACTGCTAGACTTTGGAATTCCCTTTCGGATCCCTGCTTCCCTGACTGTACTAACATGCAAAAGTTCAAGTGTAATGTGACGAGACATCTTGCTGCTCAACTCCCTAGATAGTGTCACTAAGTTTGGTCCCAGGTAGTATCTCCTTGCATCCAAGTGGCACTTTGTCTTGTTTGGGGGGTGTAATTAAAGTACCATGAAAACTGAAAAATTGTATTAAGATTTTTTTACATTTTAAATTGAGATTTTTTTACATTTTAAATTGAGATTTTTTTTACATTTTAAATTGAGATTTTTTTACATTTTAAATTGAGATTTTTTACATTTTAAATTGAGATTTTTTTTTTATATTTTAAATTGAGATTTTTTTTTTTATATTTTAAATTGAGATTTTTTTTTTATATTTTAAATTGAGATTTTTTTTTTATATTTTAAATTGAGATTTTTTTTTTATATTTTAAATTGAGATTTTTTTTTTTATATTTTAAATTGAGATTTTTTTTTTTATATTTTAAATTGAGATTTTTTTTTTTATATTTTAAATTGAGATTTTTTTTTTTATATTTTAAATTGAGATTTTTTTTTTTATATTTTAAATTGAGATTTTATTTTTATATTTTAAATTGAGATTTTATTTTTATATTTTAAATTGAGATTTTATTTTTATATTTTAAATTGAGATTTTATTTTTATATTTTAAATTGAGATTTTATTTTTATATTTTAAATTGAGATTTTATTTTTATATTTTAAATTGAGATTTTATTTTTATATTTTAAATTGAGATTTTATTTTTATATTTTAAATTGAGATTTTTTACATTTTTTTCTTCCAAGGAATTTGAACCTATTTACCGAGCTCGAATGTCTCAGATGAAAGGTCAAAGGTCAACATCTACTGGTAAGTAGTTTTTGGCAATGAAACATTATAGTTAACAAGGAAAAGAAGTGGCGGTGAAAGAAACAAATAATCAATGAGTAACTGTTACCAAAGGCAATAAAAGTTACTTTTCTAAATACCAGCATAATTTTTTTTTAAATCTTTTCTTCTTCTTTTTTTTTTTTTTTTTTTTTTTTAAGTTTTAAAGTTTTTTAAATCGTTTTTATTTCGGTTTAAGATTTTCTTTAAATTGTCTTCTGTTTCTGAAAATAACCGAATTTTGATTTCTTTTACGTCTTTCAGAAAAGTAACTAATATTGCATTTGGAACTGTTGCTGTTGTATATTTGTTTTCTTCACTCCAAAACATGAAAAACTGGTTCTCCTTTTGTCTCCCTGTTTATAGGCTCGTTTCCATGCTGACAGTGTAAGAGAGAAAAATTAACGCATCAGAACGGATCATCTGATTTTTCTTTATTACTACGATTTTGTATCAGTTTGTATTATTTGGATTCTTCAGACTACTGTTCTCATCTTGAGTTTCATTTTCACAAAATTTCAGTCAATGTAATTTCCGACTTTCTTCTGGTGTATCTAGTCAAACTCGGGAATGTTTCTGTCGAAGTCGGAAATTTGGACCTAATTTCGAATGGAACCCTTTATTTACTTCACGGGAGTAGCATGCTCTTGTTCCATCAGCCATGACTGGATAGAGGTCCTAAGTTATTTGCAATTGCATTTTTCTGTCATCCACACTGAGAATTGAACCTTCAACCTTCTGAGAATATCATGTTTACAATTGATTTTTCTAAATACTGTAACCACAGGTCCTTGCTTGACAGACTGTAGAAGAGCATGCTACCTCCATGAAGTAAATAAATGGTCCCATTCGAAATTCCGTCCAAATTCCCGAGTTCGACAAGATACACCTAAAGAAGGGCAAAGGTTACATCAACTCAAACATTATGAAAATGACATTCAAGATGAGAACGGTAGTCCGAAGAATCCAAATAATATGAATAACTAATCCTCATCTCAAAAATTCAGAAATATGTATTATTTGTTAATTATTTTACCAGCAATCAATAACCTTTGCTTTTTGTTTTCTTTTTTCTTCATAGGTCCCTTGAAACGAAAATTTGAAGATTAACACTTCCTCCTCCACCTCTCCTGACTGTTGATTTAAATTAAAACACACAGAAAACATCAAATAGGCAAATATTGATTTATATGTTTATATATTTATAAATATTTAAAAAAAAAAAATCAAATCTTCCATTTTTAACTAAAAATGATGTGAATTTTATTTTTTCAATCAAAATATTTTTCTAAAAAAATATATATATTTATATATTTTTTGCCTTTCTGTTTACTTTTTTTTTTTTTTCTGCTTTGAGCTTTTCTCTGAACTTTTTTTTTTTTTTCATGATATGAGACGGGGCCCTATTTTTTTTTTTAATGTATTTTGTAATTGTAAAATGTTTTAAATATTTAACACAAAATGTATTTGAATTAAACTAGTTGATTTTCTCTCAATTTGTGAGATGAGGAGGAATTTTTTTTTTTTTTATTATTACTGTTCTTAGCACAACTATTTAAGGATTTGATTGTGTCAGCCGATATGCATTCCACCCCACTCCCCCTTTTTTTTTTAATTTTTTTTAGATGGGTGATGTTTTTTGCAATTCAGTGCTGTTCATTATTTGTCAATTGAAGTTTCCTACAATGATTACATAACATTGACTACAGGAAAAATGTCTTTTTCATTTAAATGCAATTTAACTTTTTTTTTTTTTTTTGCATTTCTTTCTGAAAAAAGTTTGAATTTTTTCTTACAAATTCATTTTTTATATATATATACATATATATAAAATAGATTTTTGATATAAATTGCTTTTTTTTTTTTTTTTTTGTAAAATAAAATTTTCAAAAAAAATAAAAATTTTATATCAGAATTTAAAAATAAAAACTTTTTATTTTTTTTTTGTAGATTTTTGTTTTACAAAGTTTTTTCTTTTTAAAATTGAAAAAAAATTTCATTTCTTTAAGAAAAAATATTTTTCCTTTTTTTTTAAATCTTTTTTCTTTTTAAAAATTACTTTTTTCTTTTTATTTTTTCTTACGCCTTTCTACTCCTTTCTATCTTACTCTCGAACCCTTCTCTTACAGTCTTACTCTTGCCCTCTCCTTTGGTTTATATTATCTGTCCTTTTCAACCTCCTTCCAGCCATTCCAAGACAACGTGTGAAAATAACAGCAATAAGTAAAGTGGAGGGGGAGCTTAACTTCTTTGCCAGATATTTTTTCATTATTTTTAACGCTCCAGACAATTTATGTGAGGAAATAAAGGAAAAAAAAAAACTTACAAGGTCAAAAACTATCCCATGATAAGTGTGAGATGGACAGATTCCGACTCGGCAAACAGCAATTTTTCCCCTTTGTTAGAAACATCACTCATGGAATATGAGGACTAAAGGATAAAATAAGGGAAGCAAAAGCTAATGAAAGTAAACCCAAAGGGGAGAGAGAGGTTTTCCATAGGCTAGGGATTTCTCTCTCTTTCTCTCTCTCTCTCTGAGAGAGAGAGAGAGAGTGTTGCTAAAATGTACAAGAGTTAACTACAGATAATAGTGATGCGTGTAAACAGTCAAAAGGAAAAATGAATTAAACACAGGAATGAATCGCCACAAATGAGAGCTTTACCGGTTTCATTCAGATCAACAAACGGCTTCAGAAAAAAAGTGAAATGTCTTTACAAAACTTTTTCTGAAGATGTTCATTAATCCAAATGAAACTGGTAAAGCTTACGTTTTTGATCATTTATTCTTGTTTGATTTGTTTTCCTTTTTTTTTTACACATCTTTTCTTTGTGGCATGTGATTTTATGACATACTGTGTAATTTATCTTCATACATAAATGGATGTCATAAGCTATATAGATATTTTATCGGCTCTGGTTTTTCTGATGTGTTTTCAAAATAAAATTAATTTCAGATGAATTTTCATTTCAACTTCTTTGGAGTATTTTAAAGAGTTGTGAGGGGGTACGAAGGGGATAAACTACCCACTCTTGAAAATTAAAATATTTATGAGTTTTGACCCTCCTCCCTCTCCTCGTGTATAATATTTTCATAATTTTAAACCAATCAAATCATTGCTTGCCTTTTTCTGTTTTCATATTTTCCATCAATTTGATTATTTCCTTTTAGAGATAATCAACTTCTTGTCATTTTAAGATAAAAGTTGTTTTTTTTTTAATAATTTTTTCTCTCTTTTTTTCTGATCTTTTTTACTTTGATAAAACAATATAAACTTTTTCTCATTTTTTTTTTCTCTTAATATTTTTTGGGACATTTTCTCTTCAACTTTTATTTGAATTTTTTATTTTATTTTTTTATTTAACTTTATAAAAAATAAAGTTAAATAAAAAAATTTTTACTTTATTTTACTTTAATTTGAATTTTTTACTTTTATTTATTTTTTATTTTATTTTTTACTTTATTTAAAACATTTTTTTTACTTTACTTTTTACTTATTTTTTACTTTTAATTTATTTTTACATTTTACTTTATTTTTACATTATTTTCTGTTTCTTTTTATATTTACTCTTGTCTCTTTCAATCTTTTATAAAAAGGGTAATATATAAAAACAAAACTTAAAATCCAGTTGTTTAATTTCACATATTCCCTCTGATCCTCATACAAAAACCTTCACTGCCAAAGTCTTCCTGTAATTGTGACACTAATGACAATAAAAGAACAGCATTTCATTCTTTGTATTTTTTAATCAATTTGCTCAACAAAACACATTTACTGCCAATTCTTTTGAAATCTGAAAAAATTAAAAACAAATTTTTTAAGAAAAAAAAAAATCTTCATTTTGTTGAATAAAAAACAAATCTTCCCATCTTTTTTTTTTTTTTCATTCAAAAATTATATCCATATCTTTCATTTTTCTTTGCACTAAAACAAAAATGGATATTTATAAAATGATTCATTCAATTTGGGTGTCTAGCATCTAGCCTGCCATCTGGGGGTTTCTTTTCCATTTATTTATTTTTATTGTTTTAGCAAAAATGTATTTTTTTTGAAAATTAATAGTAAAATAGTAAATTCTTAAATATAACCCGTGCCATGACATGCATTTTAATAGTCAACAATAATTTACTCTATATGTTGGCGTCATAAACAATTTAATATATGCTAGAAATTGGACACATAATTTTAGTTTATCAAATTTTAAAAAAAATTAATTTTTAGTTGACAAATGAATTTTTATATTGTGTAATGTTGTGCTTTTTTTTTTTTTAATGTAAGAGAAATAACCAGAGTGTCAATTTTGTTTGTAAGAGCATACCTTTTTATTTCCATTAGTTTGTCATTTCACAGAAACACTGGAAACTGAAGGTTAAGACACCATAACATTGCTTGAAGAAGAGGAACACTTCAGTTGTGTCTGTTAAGTTTCCAGTGTAATAAAAAATATTGATATTAAAACAAATTTTCCTCAAACTTCTTTTCTGATCAGAAGTGTTTTCTTATTTTATATTAATATATAGTATTAATTGAAATTATATTTTATATAGATATATATATATACACACACACACACGCTCATCTATATTCAATTGTTATTTGCAAGAGAATAAAAATATTAACAAATTTCGGTACTTGTATAGTATTAATCACAAGTGGAAATTGCGTTTCACATCAAATCATTTTGATAAGGATAAGTGTCCTCACCGAAAATTAGAAAAAATGATCAAACTTTTAATAAAACCGGGGGGGGGGGGGTATAGGGCACCTAGCCATGCCAAGTAATAAAATATGCCTACAATCCGTTGCCAAGTCTGCTGGAAAAATGGTAGGATCCTTCTACTGCTCCAATAGATATCTCACACCTGATGCAATTCTCTATCTATATAAAAGCCAGGTATATCCAATGATGGAGTACTGTTGCCACATCTAGGCAGGATAAGCTGCTAGAAGCAGCTTATCCTGCCTTGACAGAGTTCAAAATAGACTTCATAGCTTAGTGGGGGAATGCCCTTTTCTCTTCCCTGCAACCTCTTTCCCACAGAAGAGACATTGCAAGCCTGTCTTTGCTTTATCATTATTTCCATGGCAAGTGCTCGTCTGAGCTCTAATCTATGGTCCCCACTCGCCAAACTTTCATGAAAAACACTCGTCTAGCCAAAACCACCATCAATAATTTTCCCAACTCTTTATCTGTGTCTAAACCTAAACGTAGATTCCACAAACAAAGCTTCTTTCTTAGAACTGCACGCCTGTGGAACTCTCTTCCATTTGCCTGCTTTCCAGCTGACTGCAATATGATTATTTTCAAGTCCAATGTAAACAAGTTCTTGATGAATCGTCCCCCTAAGTAGTTCAATTTACAAAATTCCCACTACTTATGTGTACTACCCTATAATCACATTGACTAATGCATACCCATTAACTCTTATCCTCGAGTGGCCTCCGAGCCTTGATAAGTGGTGACTCCTATGTAAAAAAAAAAAAAAAAAAAAAAAATTTAACTCATGCAGATTTTGTATTTATTATTACAAAGCCAATTCTCTACTGAATATATATATATATATATATATATATGCGTTATTCATCGATTTTACTCGTTATAAACCATCCTTGATGTATGATTATATTAATTTCAGTATTATGTGACCAGTAGTTTAAAAGTTTATCAGTTAAATATTTTCACACAGATATATACATCTGTTGTTTTATTTATATAGTTAAAAATAAGTCTAATCATATTTTATTCAAAATACCTTTGATAAGAGCGGAAGAACCCGTGGATAATTCAGTTCTTCATTTAAACTATTAACTATTAAAATATGATAAAATATAATACAATAAAACTCATTTTTACTTGTAATTAATCTTTTACTTGATATTTTTTTTTCTAATTTTTGATAAGGATACTTACTCCTGCATTATAACTATATCATAGTGTTGTTTTTTTTGTTTGTTTTTACTTGAAATGTGATTTTAATTCGTGACTAATACTCTATAAGCACCTATTTAAAAAAATAAATAAATAAAAAATACATTGTATTTCCTATAGAAATATCTGTTAGTTTGTCCCCTTGTATAATGTATTTGGTGTTTAGAATCGAAAATGTCTAACGGACTGGACAACATTAAATTTGTTGATAAGGTTATTGCCTGTATTGTAGATAGGAGTAAAATGTTTGTAAAATAAAATTACTGTCAGCTTTTTAGAGAAACTATTGCTAAGGTGGTAATTATAAAAATTAGATTTTTATGAAAATATTTATTGGAATTTAACAGAAAAATTGTTTTCTTTTTCTTTTTTTTTTCAACTTTTATCTTTTTCCTCTTGTCCATTTTTTTTTTTTTTACACCTGTTTATTTTCTTTTTTGTTTTTTTACCTTTCCTTTTTTTTTTCTTTTTCCTTTTCTCTTTTTACTCCTTTTTTCTGTTCTCACTTTTTCTCCTTTTTTCTTTTTGTTCTCCTTTTCTTTCTCTCTTTGCTTTTTATTTTCTCTTTCTTTTCTCTTTATTTTCTCCTCTTTTCCTTTTTCTCCTCTTTTCCTTTTTCTCCTCTTTTCCTTTTTCTTCTCTTTTCCCTTTTCTCCTCTTTTCCTTTTTCCTTTTCTCTTTTCCTTTTTCCTTTTCTCTTTTCCTTTTTCTCCTCTTTTCCTTTTTCCTTTTCTCTTTCTTTCCTTTCTCTTTTCTTTTCTCCTTTCTCCTGTTTTCTCTTTTTCTTTTTTTTTTTAAAAACAAATTTCATTTTAATTCTTGATGTTAATCAAATTTGCTGCTTTACTGCCCGTTTTTTCTGTCATCTATTATTTAATTTTTTTTTTTATCTATTTAAAATTTTTGTTTTTATCTCTGTACTTGTATAGACCACTACCCAAGGCTACTTACTAATGTATAAATTCCTGTAATTTCAAAGAAATTGCAATAAAACTTATATTGCTGATTCTAATATAGAAATTAGCCATGAGTGTTTGTCTATATAATTTTTTTTTTAATTTTAATTTATTTAAAGATTTTACTTTCATGCAAAACCGTTTCGGTTCTTTTCTTTTAAAAAGAAGTTTTTATTATTTAAAACCAACAAAATTTGTGCTTCGTTTTGTTTTTTTTTTGTTTTTTTTTTGTTTTTTTTTTTAAACTTTTTATGAATAAAAAACATTCTCTTTTCTGATGTACATTTTCAAATTGATATTTTTGTAAATAAAATTTTTTCTAACTTTGTTTCTTGCTTTTTCGTTGTCTATCTTATTACTTCACTAAAGTCTAAATTGAAATTCAACTTCAATTAGCAATACCACACCATTTTTTTTCTTTAGATTGAATAAACTCTGCCCCATCGACGAAATGTTGCATCTCTCTGCCTGTTCTAAAAGTACTTTAATGGTGAATGCTCTGACGAACTACAAGCACTTGTACCCCCTCGACCCGACAAGCAGCTAAATCCCACCCCTTCACAGTAGAGATCCATAGGTGTAAGAAAGCCTCCTACTCCAATAGTTTCTTCCCTAGAACTGCTAAACTTTGGAACTCCTTTCCGGTATTCTGCTTTCCCAACTGTACTGACATGCAGAAGTTCAAGTGTAATGTGAACAGACATCTTGCCACTCATCTCCCTTCATAATATCCCTGCAACTTATGTCCCCGATAGTAGCCCCCTACTTCAAAGTGGCACTGTGCTTTGTTTGGGGTGAAAATTTAATTTAAAAAAAAAAAATAAAATAAAAAAATAAAAAAAACTCAAATCAAGCATTATTGAAAAGAGCAAAAAAAACAAAAAAAAATCTTTAGTTTTTTAAAATCTGTCCATTAGAACTGGAGTAATGACCATTCAAAATATCAAAAAATGTGTGGTTCACTGGACATTTTGCCTTAAGTCAGTCTTATTCAAATGCATATAAGCTTGTGACTGAAAATGGTAGGAAATTTGAACAATTTACAGACTAACCCATCTTTAAAAAGTTGTATCTTCAAATCTTAAGATACTACAATGAAATTTTGAACATATAATAGAAAGAACTTATCTTGCCCTGATAGAATTCAAAATAAACTTTGTAGCCTCGTAGGGGATGTCTTTTTCTCTTCCCTGCAACCTCTTTCTCATAGAAGAGATGTTGCGAGTTTGTCTATGCTTTACCCTTATTTTCATGGCAAGTGCTCGGCTGAGCACCAATCTATGGTCCCCCCCTCGTCAAACTTTCACAAGAAACACCCATCTAGCAGAAAACACTATCACTAATTTCCT
The DNA here is from genome assembly GCF_053919585.1 of Euprymna scolopes. Taxonomy (NCBI): domain Eukaryota; kingdom Metazoa; phylum Mollusca; class Cephalopoda; order Sepiida; family Sepiolidae; genus Euprymna; species Euprymna scolopes. The sequence continues at coordinate 86,907,967 of NC_136517.1, read as the reverse complement.
CCACTCTTTATCTGTAAACGTAGATTCCATCAGCAAAGTTTCTTTCTTATAACTGCACGCCTATGGAATTGTCTTCCATTTTCCTGCTTTCCAGCTGACTACAATATGGTTGTTTTCAAGTCTAACGTAAACAAGTTCTTGATGAGCCGTTCCATATAAGTTAACAAATTTACCTAATTTCCATTACTAGCGATTACTATATTGTCCAATTTCTACTGTACACTCTTTGACCCTTATCCTCGAGTGGCCTCTGAGCCTTGATAACTGGTGACACCTATGTAAAAAAAAAAAAAAATACCATGAAGATTCAGTTGGCTGTATTTACGACAATCTCACTTGGTAACTTCCGGACTAATTAGCATACAAATTAGCATATTTCAGTTTCATTTTAACGGCTTTGAGTAGAAGCATCATAAAAACAGCTTAAAAAAAATTGGGGGGGGGGGATAAGACTTTATCATCACGTAAAATAATTATTCTGATGGGCATTATCATTTGCCATCATTACACCGTGAAAAATTCAAAGTGGCGACTGGGAAATCCAAGGAAGCCACCACGATACGATTCAAAGAAATTAACTAAATATAGCTTGTAGCATATTAAATGAAAGGAAAATTTGTATAGATTACAATTATGTTTTCAAGTACATTAAACTAATTAGAATAATTAATTTTCATTTTAACAGCTTCAAATTGCTGTGACAATTATTGGGTGGGTTTCTACCAATATTTTGTTTAATTTATTATTTTTAAGTCATTGTCGAGACTTCAAAGATTTCAGGAGACATTGCGGCTATTTTTTCTTGTTCTCATATAATGCTCGACACTACTTGTTCAAATAGTAAATATTTACAACACGAAAAATTTATTGTAGTAGGTAGAAGAGTAACTTATCTTGCCTTTGGTAAGATGTGTTAGATATTTGCTTTTTGACCACTTTTTCATACCTCTGTGGATTGTAAAACAAACCCAATAAATGTTATCATAGGCAAGATAAGTTATTCTTTTACTTAACTAGATAAACGGTTTTGGTGTTTTAACTTATTTAAGTTCTTTTTACTTAAATAAATCAAGTGGTGTCGAGTGAAGATGTTTGAATTAAAATTAAATAAAAATAATTTTTTAACGAAACAAAACAAAATTACAGCGTTATTTTTGTAATAATATTTTTAAGTTTTACGATGTATCCTTTTTATGTTACATTGTTAGGTGTAAGTACAGAATAGTTACAAAAAAATCTCTCCCCTTCCCATGTTAAAAATAGGTTTCTAAATAATAACGTTAGTATAATATAATTTTTTTTTTATTATTGTTAGATGAAAGTACAGAATAGTTACAAAAAAATCTCTCCCCTTCCCATGTTAAAAATAGGTTTCTAAATAATAACGTTAGTATAATATAATTTTTTTTTTATTATTGTTAGATGAAAGTACAGAATAGTTACAAAAAAATCTCTCCCCTTCCCATGTTAAAAATAGGTTTCTAAATAATAACGTTAGTATAATATAATTTTTTTTTTATTATTGTTAGATGAAAGTACAGAATAGTTACAAAAAAATCTCTCCCCTTCCCATGTTAAAAATAGGTTTCTAAATAATAACGTTAGTATAATATAATTTTTTTTTTATTATTGTTAGATGAAAGTACAGAATAGTTACAAAAAAATCTCTCCCCTTCCCATGTTAAAAATAGGTTTCTAAATAATAACGTTAGTATAATATAATTTTTTTTTTATTATTGTTAGATGAAAGTACAGAATAGTTACAAAAAAATCTCTCCCCTTCCCATGTTAAAAATAGGTTTCTAAATAATAACGTTAGTATAATATAATTTTTTTTTTATTATTGTTAGATGAAAGTACAGAATAGTTACAAAAAAATCTCTCCCCTTCCCATGTTAAAAATAGGTTTCTAAATAATAACGTTAGTATAATATAATTTTTTTTTTATTATTGTTAGATGAAAGTACAGAATAGTTACAAAAAAATCTCTCCCCTTCCCATGTTAAAAATAGGTTTCTAAATAATAACGTTAGTATAATATAATTTTTTTTTTATTATTGTTAGATGAAAGTACAGAATAGTTACAAAAAAATCTCTCCCCTTCCCATGTTAAAAATAGGTTTCTAAATAATAACGTTAGTATAATATAATTTTTTTTTTATTATTGTTAGATGAAAGTACAGAATAGTTACAAAAAAATCTCTCCCCTTCCCATGTTAAAAATAGGTTTCTAAATAATAACGTTAGTATAATATAATTTTTTTTTTATTATTGTTAGATGAAAGTACAGAATAGTTACAAAAAAATCTCTCCCCTTCCCATGTTAAAAATAGGTTTCTAAATAATAACGTTAGTATAATATAATTTTTTTTTTATTATTGTTAGATGAAAGTACAGAATAGTTACAAAAAAATCTCTCCCCTTCCCATGTTAAAAATAGGTTTCTAAATAATAACGTTAGTATAATATAATTTTTTTTTTATTATTGTTAGATGAAAGTACAGAATAGTTACAAAAAAATCTCTCCCCTTCCCATGTTAAAAATAGGTTTCTAAATAATAACGTTAGTATAATATAATTTTTTTTTTATTATTGTTAGATGAAAGTACAGAATAGTTACAAAAAAATCTCTCCCCTTCCCATGTTAAAAATAGGTTTCTAAATAATAACGTTAGTATAATATAATTTTTTTTTTATTATTGTTAGATGAAAGTACAGAATAGTTACAAAAAAATCTCTCCCCTTCCCATGTTAAAAATAGGTTTCTAAATAATAACGTTAGTATAATATAATTTTTTTTTTATTATTGTTAGATGAAAGTACAGAATAGTTACAAAAAAATCTCTCCCCTTCCCATGTTAAAAATAGGTTTCTAAATAATAACGTTAGTATAATATAATTTTTTTTTTATTATTGTTAGATGAAAGTACAGAATAGTTACAAAAAAATCTCTCCCCTTCCCATGTTAAAAATAGGTTTCTAAATAATAACGTTAGTATAATATAATTTTTTTTTTATTATTGTTAGATGAAAGTACAGAATAGTTACAAAAAAATCTCTCCCCTTCCCATGTTAAAAATAGGTTTCTAAATAATAACGTTAGTATAATATAATTTTTTTTTTATTATTGTTAGATGAAAGTACAGAATAGTTACAAAAAAATCTCTCCCCTTCCCATGTTAAAAATAGGTTTCTAAATAATAACGTTAGTATAATATAATTTTTTTTTTATTATTGTTAGATGAAAGTACAGAATAGTTACAAAAAAATCTCTCCCCTTCCCATGTTAAAAATAGGTTTCTAAATAATAACGTTAGTATAATATAATTTTTTTTTTATTATTGTTAGATGAAAGTACAGAATAGTTACAAAAAAATCTCTCCCCTTCCCATGTTAAAAATAGGTTTCTAAATAATAACGTTAGTATAATATAATTTTTTTTTTATTATTGTTAGATGAAAGTACAGAATAGTTACAAAAAAATCTCTCCCCTTCCCATGTTAAAAATAGGTTTCTAAATAATAACGTTAGTATAATATAATTTTTTTTTTTATTATTGTTAGATGAAAGTACAGAATAGTTACAAAAAAATCTCTCCCCTTCCCATGTTAAAAATAGGTTTCTAAATAATAACGTTAGTATAATATAATTTTTTTTTTATTATGATGAAAGTACAGAATAGTTACAAAACACCTCATCTCCATGTTAAGAATGGGTTTTTAAATAAAGCATTTCAGAAGTTTTTTTTTTGGGGGGGGGATTCTGTTTTAGACTCGTGACACCCTTCTCCCTTAAAAACTTATCAAAATTCAGGAAATGAACCAATTTTCACTATTTATTAATTAACAGTAACAGAATATAATTTTTATACATATTTTTATTCATAAAATTTTTAGATGTCTTTTTTGTTGTATTAAACATTCTTATCCCGTTTCAAAATGTTTTTCGTTTATTTTTATACAAACTTTCAGTACTTGGCCTTTCGGACAAGATCAAAGTGTAGTATTGTATTACCTTTATTGTTATCTTTTTTGTTTTTACACGCTAATAAAAAATATTTAAAAAATTGGGTGCTAAGTAGGACGCCCCCAAGTATGAAAGGGCGAATGCGGTATTATGGTGAAAGAAGATTCTAGCTAAGAGAAACTTTTGTTTAGTTCTAGAGTGACAAGGATGACCAACGACCCCCATTTTTTCCCCCCTTTTGAGTTGGCCTTGTGCCTAGGTTTTTTGTTCATGTTCATTTTTTACCTGAATAAAAGATTTAATACCTCAAAGTGTAGTATCTGTTCTTCAGATGCTGCACTTCCATTTCTTGTTCTCTTTCGGTGGAGGAGCAGTCCTTCACAACTGAGACAATTTTTTATTTTTGTACCTTCTCTCCACGTTAAAAAACGACCCTGGTGTCTAACTCTGTCCCGTGGGGAGGCATTATAAATAGGTACCATGCTGAAATAATGTTATTTAGAAATTCATTCTTAAGATGGGAGGGGGAGGGTGTTTTGTAATTATTCTGTATTTTCACCTAACAATTTAATAATAATAATAAAAAAGATATCGTAAAATTTGAATTTAAAAATCTACGGAAAACAGGAAATAAAGTTCAGAACAGTTAACTGCCAAGAACTCGTAAAACAAAAAAAATGTTTTCTAAAATAACAAAAAATAAACGAATACTTTATGTTCGGAAGTTAGTTGACAAACGCTTTGTTTACAGGAGATTTTTTGTGTGCATCATGACACAAAAAAAAAAAAAATCATGTTATATGCATTTGTCACTATTTCTATTGATGCGTGCGTGAAAAGTTTTTATCCAATTCTTTTAAAATTTGAGGAGAAAAGAAATATATTTGCTATTAAATAGCGTTTGAACACATTTTTTATCTTTACTTACCTTTTTATTTATTTATTTTTTTTATAATTTTCTTCCTTTGAAGATTGTAATGCTAGGTATGGGGGCAGCCAAACCAGCTGCCAAAATTGCCCTGCTTTTTATTGAAACCAACCGAGAGCTCTTTTTAGTATCCTCATTGTTCCCTTAAGTGCAATTGTCTGGATCTCTTTTCCACTTGGTTCACCAAGAAAATTAGTTAGGTAGGACTTCAGGTTCTTCTTCATAAGCCCTGTGGCACCTATAATAACTGGTATGATTGATCTCCTTAAGATTCCAGTTTCTTTTCATATCATACATGAGACCTTCATATTTGGTCTGTTTCTCCCTTTCAGCTCTGTTCAGACCTCCATCATTAGGGACACTCACTTCAACTAAGGTTGCAACTCTCTCTGACTTATTCCATATAACTATGTCAGGTTTCACACTGACTGGAAAGACGCATATGTTGTGTTCAAATTCCATAGCAAAGACCATTCTTTTCCCTGATTAGCTAAAACAACTAGAAATGTCGTCGACTGGTACGTTCGCTTCGAGTATTTATATGAACCCCCCCCCCGACCGCTTATTCACAGAAAGTGATCTCCCACCAGCAGGTATACTATGCTGACGTGTTTCATCATTAATGGTTGGATTTAAATAACGATTTCTTCAAATATACAAATCAGAACAAAAATATCAAAATACCATTTTAAAGTAAATTTATTGTGAATCCAGTTATATATAATTATATTATAAATTATATCAAGTTATCATATATAAAATTATATATATTATATACTAGCATGGGTGCCCGGCGTTGCCTGGGTGTTTGGAGGTGTTTGTTGAGCCCCCCCCCCCCCAAAAAAAAAAAGTGGTAGTAGGAAGGCAGGCTTGAACCCGTACTGCGAAGGAGGAAAAGAACGGGGAAAAACGTGACATCTTTGCTGTTACGACCACTGCCAAACTGGAAGTGACGTAGGTTTAAATTAAGGCTAGACAATCGAAAAGAGGGGATGACTTTCGAAAATGTGAAAAAAGCGACTCCTCCCTGTAGAAAAGTGCTCAATTGAGGGTGAAGAAATTAATGTTTTTAGCCAATTTTTCGGTATTTTTCGTCGGAAGGGTCGAGCTTCAAAACGATACTGATCTTGTGAAAATCCGTCGCCTCGGTCGAAGGTTTTAGGCAGACATGCAAACATATATACATACATTTATATATTGGTAGCTCAATTTTCGACCCAAACTGATTAAAAAGCTTGCCCTATCTCTGAATACCCTTTATGTAAAATTTCAAATGTTTAGACCAGAAATTGTCTGAGTAAGTTGGTAGAGACCGCAGAGGTCAATTTTTTTTTATCTTTGACCCCTTAACATTTATTGTTTTGGGCTCAAAGCAAGTTTTTAAGTTAGATCCATGTCCAAGGAACTTATATCTAAAATTTCAATTGTTTATACCCAGAATTGGCAAAGGAGTTTGGTAGAGTTCTCAAAGGTCAAATCGTTGAATTTTGATTCCTTAATAGCCAAATTTCTGGCCGAAAACGGATTACAAAGATTTTCCCAAATCTCCATACCCTGTGTATCAAATTTCGAGTCCGTATACTGAAAATTGACAGTTATTGCGTAGGGAAATGTACACAGACACACACACACACACACTTTTATGGATACTAGCATGGGTGCCCGGGTGTTTGGAGGTGTATGCTGAGCCAAAAAAAATAAAATAAAATAAAAAAAAAAACGGTCAATTTTTTTAACTTTGACCCCTTAACATTTGTTGTTTTGGGCTCAAATCAAGTTATTAAGTTAGATCCATGTCCAAGGAACCTATATCTAAAATTTAAAGTGTTTAGACCTGAAATTGTCGGAAGTGTTTGGTAGAGTTCTCAAAGGTCAAATCATTGAACTTTGACCCCTTAACTGCAAAATTTCTGGCCGAAACCCGATCACATAGATTTTCCCAAATCTCAGTACCCTGTATATCAAATTTCGAGTCTGTAGACTAAAAATTGACAGAGTTATTACATAGGGAAATGTACACAGACAGACACACAGACACTTTCACTTTTAAAGATTTATAGATATAAGTAAATTATATTGTGAATCCAGTTACGTATTTTGATGGATGTTGGAGAAATGTACTTATTACTGATTTAAAAACTATGAGTCTCAAATTAAGTAGCAGTGTGCGCCTTGTCTAGCACTTATGGTGTCTGGTATTGCTGCTTCAAATCTTTCCCTTTTGCACAAGTGACCCCTTTTCGTCAAGTGGATAATGACGTTGATGGAGGGGGGGGGAATTTTTCCAGAAAATCCATTCTGTTACTTTTTTATTCATATCATGTTTAATGTTTGTGCAAAATTCCCAAAAATTCCAAGTAATTATTGAGAAAAGTGCGGACAGACGAACAGACGAACAGACAAGGGTGAATTTACAGGTCCACCCTCCTTTTTTCGGGCGACCAAATACGAATTCATCTCACTTAACTCTCTATCTTATTACTTCACAACAGATTTTATGAGGAATGGTGCACCTTCTGCGAGTGATGTTACCTCAAGTAAATAGCACGAACCTCGATACTCCACCAGACTAGATAAATTCTTGTCTTGGAATCCAGTAAGACCAAGAGACCAAAACGAAAGATATACTACAATGTATGAAAATGGTTAATTGGGGAAAGGAAAATTATGTTCTCAAATTCTTTACTAATTCAGTGTTTGAGAGATAAAAAAAAACTTTAATAGAACATTCAAATATCTATGTATCTCATATAGAGTTCAAGTGTTAGCCCTAAGGTAGTGTACCCCTTGATTTCTGAGAACTTTTGAACATTTGAAGGAAAATAAAAAAAAATTTTAAATATTGGAACGATAAAATTGTCGTCCTAGAAAAGTTATGATTCCATTTCCGTTTGATGAAAACCGTTCTTTTTTAATTTTTTGCTGCAAACCATCTACTAGTTCACCAGTTGTATACAAATTCCAAGAGCGATAAGGGTCTTCTATCATGTGTGAAAGTGACACAATGTTCAACGAGCGAGATCGAACATGCGCCACTGTACAACTCATGCTCTCTACTGATCCAAGTTATGAAAACAGGACCATTGCCAGCACCCTAAAAATGCAAATCTGGACAGTTCAACGCTTGAGGATACATCTCAACGAAGTTTCCAGCCATGGTTTTGGTTCCAAGTTAAATTCAAGTTTTACGATATCTTTCATTGATAGATGAAAGTACAGAATAGTAACAAAACACCCTTATGCCACCTCACATCTTCAAAGTCAACATCAAAATGTTCCTGGTGCAATCAGATGGTCGCTGGCAGATCCTGGGTATAACAGCAAGACTCGCCACCGGCCTACAAATCCAAAGAGACCTAGGCTTGGCTTCAGAAGGAGTGCTACGACTTTGTACCCTTCTCTCACTGGCTCTCCTTCTCCCCTGATCTGAACCCGTTGGACTACTTCATTTGGTCATACATCGAGAACATCACCAACATGACCTCCCACAACACTAAAGCCAGCCCGATTGCCACCATCTGCCGAGTATTCGCTGAGCTCCTGCTGGCGCTTGTGTTTTTCATTTACAAACAAACTTTCGGTACTTATGCACTTATGTTACCGTGCTGAAATAATGTTATTATTTAGAAATCCATTCTTAAGATGGGAGGGGGAGGGTGCTTTGTAATTATTCTGTATTTTCACCTAACAATTTAATAATAATAAAAAAAAAAGATATCGTAAAATTTGAATTTAACTATCTACGGAAAACATTGGATAAAGTTCAGAATAGTTAACAGTCATGCTCCCCGTTCCTGACCTGCATTGAGGCAGTGATTGAGGCTGAAGGCAACTACATTGAATAAATGTCAGCTCTACTACATAATTGATTTTTTTCAATAAAACCTTTAAAATAAAGCTGTAGCGTTGTTTTCTTTAGGGTGACAAACTCATTGTTTCACCCTGTATTTTATAAACCAAGCATCACAGTAATGGCATACCTAAATATTGAATATTGCCGAAGAAATTCTCCACAAATATCAGAAAAATTAATATTTACTCCTGACCTGAAATGGAACACATATATTAAATCCATTGCCAAGGTCGCTGGAAAAATGGGGGGATCCTTCTACCGCTCCAGTAGATATCTCACTCCTGATGCAATACTCTACCTATATAAAAGCCAGGCACAGCCAACGATGGAGAACTCTTGCCACATCTGGGCAGGAGCTGCTAGAAGCAGCTTATCCTGACTTGACAGAGTTCAAAATAGACTTTGTAGCTTAGTGGGAGGATGCCCTTTTCACTTCCCTGCAACGTTGCGAGCCTGTCTCTGCTTTATCGTTATTTCCATGGCAAGTGCTCATCTGAGCTTCAATCTATGGTCCCTACTCGCCAGACTTTCACGAAAAACACTCATCTAGCCATACCACTCTCAATAATTTTCCCACACTCTTTATCTGTGCCTAAACCTAAATGTAGATTCCATGAACAAAGCTTCTTCCTTAGAACTGCACACCTGTGGAACTCTCTTCCGATTGCCTGCTTTCCAACTGATTACAATCTGATTATCTTCAAGTCCAAAGTAAACAAGTTCTTGATTAACCGTCCCCCTAAGTAATCCAATTTACAAAATTCCCACTACTTATGTTTACTACGCTATAATCACATTGACTTATGTATACCCATTAACTCTTATCCTCGAGTGGCCTCCGGGCCTTGAAAAGTGGTGATTCCTGTGTCAAAAAAAAAATATCTATATATCTATAAAAGTGAACGTGTCTGTCTGTCTGTCTGTCTGTCTATCTGTCTGTGTACATTTCCCTACGCAATAACTCTGTCAATTTTTAGTCTATAGACTCGAAATTTGAAATACCGGGTACTGAGATTTGGGAAAATTGATGTGACGGGCGTCAGCCAGAAATTTGGCTGTTAAGGGGTCAAATTTCAACGATTTGACCTTTAAGAACTCTACCAAACTCCTCCGACAATTTTGGGTCTAGACACTTGAAATTTTAGATATAGGTTCCTTGAACCTGGATCTAACTTAATAAAGTGATTTGAGCCCAAAACTATAAATTTTAAGGGGTCATAATAGGGGTCAAAGTTTTAAAAAATTAACCATTTTTTTTTTTGTTTTTTTGCTTTTTTTGCACAGCATACACCTCCAAACACCCGAGCAACGCCGGGCACCCCTGCTAGTATATATATATTTGCAAAATAAAAATTAAAAAAGAAATCTGCAAATGTAGGCACCAAATGTATACGTGAATTAATTGGCAGATTATAGAACCATTCTCAAGGGGAGACAGTGGAGGGTAGCTAAAAAGGGCCAAGTGTATAAATGGGAAAAATAGAAAAATATGAAAATCTTTGAGAATATATATAAAGGGAAAACATTAAGGAGTTTGTCAGTTTAAAAAAATAAATTATATCTACATTTAAAAGCAGATGCTATCCCTCTCTTTAAAAAAAAAAAAAATGAGATTCTACTTTTTAGGCGATTACATGTGAACATTCTGAAAAAAATATTTTAGAACTTAATGTGGGGGATCATTTTTTCATATAAATTTTTATTAAAATGATCTCTCATTTCTAGAACATTCTAACTTTTTGGGACAGGTAACTGATCTTTAATATCTGTCTTACCCTAAGTCTGATTCGAATGTCATCATAAAACCACACAAAATCACCTTAAAAAGTAAAGCATACAGAATTTATCTCCCATAGCAAAAAAAAAAAAAAAAATTTGTAACAGTCTTAAACTGTTAAAAAGCCCTGGAAATAAGTGTGTTACTTTATATTAAATTGGGAAGCACTTCTCATGGCCACCACCATTCACAATTGAGTATATTTTTATCTGCTCTGAATATTTAAAAAAAAAAAAAAAAATTACAATTTAAATATTTGCCAATTTTACAATATCTTGATTTTTGGTTTATTTGTATTATTTTTTTTACTTTTCCAAATAAAATTAAAGTTAAATTATAGTCTCTGTTTTGATACTATACTTTATCTTTTCTGTCTTTAGTCAGTGAAGGAGAAATCTTTTAAGATTGAGGATTTAAAAAAAAATGTTGCCTCTTTTAGGGAGGTGGGTAGCATGGTTTTTACAACATTAAAAACCGACCTTGTGTTTAACTTTACCATCGTAGGAAGGTAAGTAAATATTTTTTTTCACATGTGTAAAACTTTCTTTCTGCTTTAATGTTTGTTAAAAAATAAATGCAATAAACTTTGCTGAGGTGTTGATAGATACTGCGTCTTAGAATAGGTGGTTGACGCTGACAATTGAATGTAATAATAAACATTGAAAAATAGATAAAAACATGAATGTATGGCCTCAAGGTTTTATAAAAAGGGGATTAGGGGTGGGAAAGGATGCCATAGAGGCCACAACAAAGAATCTATGAAATGAATATGTTGGAAGTGTGTAGATTCTGACTCCATATAATTAAAGACAGATGAATATTGAAGGTTGAGAACCGATCTTATTTACTACCAACAATTTGTATTAGGAGGGGCAAAGTGTTCGTAGGATGGAATGTGATTTAACAAAGGAGATGAATGTTCGTAAAATGTTTGTAGGTATGTATGAATTGACAAGGAATGAATGTTCGTAAAATGCTTGTAGGTATGTATGAATTGACAAGGAATGAATGTTCGTAAAATGTTTGTAGGTATGTATGAATTGACAAGGAATGAATGTTCGTAAACTGTTTGTAGGTATGTATGAATTGACAAGGAATGAATGTTCGTAAAATGTTTGTAGGTATGTATGAATTGACAAGGAATGAATGTTCGTAAACTGTTTGTAGGTATGTATGAATTGACAAGGAATGAATGTTCGTAAAATGTTTGTAGGTATGTATGAATTGACAAGGAATGAATGTTCGTAAAATGTTTGTAGGTATGTATGAATTGACAAGGAATGAATGTTCGTAAACTGTTTGTAGGTATGTATGAATTGACAAGGAATGAATGTTCGTAAACTGTTTGTAGGTATGTATGAATTGACAAGGAATGAATGTTCGTAAAATGTTTGTAGGTATGTATGAATTGACAAGGAATGAATGTTCGTAAAATGTTTGTAGGTATGTATGAATTGACAAGGAATGAATGTTCGTAAACTGTTTGTAGGTATGTATGAATTGACAAGGAATGAATGTTCGTAAACTGTTTGTAGGTATGTATGAATTGACAAGGAATGAATGTTCGTAAACTGTTTGTAGGTATGTATGAATTGACAAGGAATGAATGTTCGTAAAATGTTTGTAGGTATGTATGAATTGACAAGGAATGAATGCTCGTAAAATGTTTGTAGGTATGTATGAATTGACAAGGAATGAATGTTCGTAAAATGTTTGTAGGTATGTATGAATTGACAAGGAATGAATGTTCGTAAAATGTTTGTAGGTATGTATGAATTGACAAGGAATGAATGTTCGTAAAATGTTTGTAGGTATGTATGAATTGACAAGGAATGAATGTTCGTAAACTGTTTGTAGGTATGTATGAATTGACAAGGAATGAATGTTCGTAAACTGTTTGTAGGTATGTATGAATTGACAAGGAATGAATGTTCGTAAACTGTTTGTAGGTATGTATGAATTGACAAGGAATGAATGTTCGTAAACTGTTTGTAGGTATGTATGAATTGACAAGGAATGAATGTTCGTAAAATGTTTGTAGGTATGTATGAATTGACAAGGAATGAATGTTCGTAAAATGTTTGTAGGTATGTATGAATTGACAAGGAATGAATGTTCGTAAACTGTTTGTAGGTATGTATGAATTGACAAGGAATGAATGTTCGTAAACTGTTTGTAGGTATGTATGAATTGACAAGGAATGAATGTTCGTAAACTGTTTGTAGGTATGTATGAATTGACAAGGAATGAATGTTCGTAAAATGTTTGTAGGTATGTATGAATTGACAAGGAATGAATGTTCGTAAACTGTTTGTAGGTATGTATGAATTGACAAGGAATGAATGTTCGTAAAATGTTTGTAGGTATGTATGAATTGACAAGGAATGAATGTTCGTAAAATGTTTGTAGGTATGTATGAATTGACAAGGAATGAATGTTCGTAAAATGT
>NC_136517.1:86814994-86889994 GCF_053919585.1 Euprymna scolopes | reverse complement strand
ATATAATTATTATAGTAAAAAAAAAATAAATAATTATATATATATATATATATATATAGCACTTTTGGAAGGGAATTTTTTTTTTTTTTTTTTTTTTGGTTCTCTTGTAGGAGACGTCTCCCGAAATTAATTTTGCTTTTTCTCGCTCACGTTCGCCTATTTCGAATTCGTAGCAGCGGGCCGATATCGATGGATGGGCATCCGGCATCCCTCCTCCCCATTAAAACAGCCATTAACGGGTGTTATTTTTTTTTTTTTTGGGGGGGGGGGACCTGTATAAGACTCCCCCCCCTTAAAAATGCGTTTCTTTGTCCACTTTTTTTTTTTTTTTTTTTTTTAACTTTTTTCCGACGATTATCATAAATTACAGACTTTACTATCATATTAGCAGAAAAAAAAAATTAATGACATAAGGGGGGGGGTCATTTTCTTGTTACAACGTTCGGTATTTGTTTTGTTTACTCAAGACATTAAAATTGAAAATATTGGGGAAAAAATTGTATTGTACATACCCGTTATGGAATTAATGTCTCGTAAAAAAATTTAAAAAATTAAAATATTCAAAAAAAAAATATTCCGTTATGGAATTAATGTCTCGTAAAAAAATTTAAAAAATTAAAATATTCAAAAAAAAAATATTCCGTTATGGAATTAATGTCTCGTAAAAAAAAAAAAAAAAAAAAAAAAATTAAAATATTGAAATATATATATATATATATATATATATATATATATATATATATATATATATATATATATATATATATATATATATATATATTGTATATACCCGTTATGGAATTAATGTCTCGTAAAAAAATTAAAAAAATTAAAATATTAGAAAAAAAAAATATTCCGTTATGGAATTAATGTCTCGTAAAAAAAAAAATAATAAAATAAATAAATAAAATAAAATATTGAAAACATATATATATATTGTACATACCTGTTATGGAATAAAATTCTCATTAAAAAAAATTCAATTAATTTGATCACATCGGTTTTTTTTTTTTTTCTTTTTTACAGAGACAAATCAAATTTTAATGAGATCGATCGTATTCCGGCCATCTTGCCTATTTTGTTGACGAGGAGGGGCGCCAAGGGAGATAATTCCATCACCGCTTAAAGTTCGTCAAAATTTGACGAGATTATTTTGAAACATGGGCAGAAAAAATACCTATATAAATATCGTCAAGGATGAAAGTTCATATAGAAACCTTGTTTTAATTTGAATAAAATAAAATACGCATCAATTGCGCTTGAAAGCCAAATCACAACGTACGTTTGAAATTCATGACAAATATATTTCAGAGGTATACTCCATCTTCAGTGTGTTGTCTTGTTTCTTTTTTTTTCCTTTTTCTTCTTCGTTGCCATGTTGTAAAGTTTGAGAAGGAAGTCTGTTTGTAAGGAGCCGTGCGTTGTATCTGGCGGTTATATTTTTTTTTTTTTTTTACACAGTGATCACCACTTATCAAGGCCCGGAAGCCACTCAGGGATAAGGGTTATTGCAAGTACATTACGTTAGTGTGGAGATTTGATGAAGTGTTTACTTAAGGGGGCGGTTCATTAGGAATTTGTTAACATTGGACTTGAAGACATCCAAGTTGTAGCCTGGTGGGAAGCAGGCAGACGGAACAGAGTTCCACAGGCGTGCAGTTCTAAGAAAGAAGCTTTGTTCATAGAATCCGCGTTTTGATTTAGGCACAGATATAGAGTGGGGGAAATTTTTCACAGTGGATTCAGCTAGACGGGTGTTTTTCGTGAAAGATTGGCGAGGGGGGGACCAGAGATTATTTTGAAATTTTTGAACTATGTGTGGAAAACGCGAGAATAACGTCAAGAATAAGAGTTCATATAGAAACGTTTTTTTAATTTGAATAAAATAAATCACGCATGAAGTGCGCTTGAAAGCCAAATGCAACGTAATATTTGGAAAAAAAAACCCAAATATTTTACTTGTTTGAAATTTATCACAAATATATTTCAGAGGTATACTCCATCAGGTCCAGAGGTTTTGGGGAAATATCAGATATTTTGTAATTCATATGCAAAACTAGGAAATCAAATGACTATGATGGAAACATTTTATGGCTGTAAAAATGTGCTAAAAATAGACTGGATAATGGATGATCCCCTTAATGTGCGACCTTAAGAGCAAATGTCATATAGCCCATTACACAAGTCAGGTCATTAGCTTTCCAATGAGCTTTTATTTGTTGAATTTTGATCAATAGTGGCTGAGATTTGGAATTTATAAAATTGCCAAAAAAGGTTTTATATATATATATATATATATATATATATATATATATATATATATATATATATATATTATATATATATATATATATATATATATATATATATATATATATATATATATACAGTGATGATCATATTTATTGGCACGGTAAAATAAAAGTTAAATTTTGTCTAATAAATTCTAAAAAAGGGATTAAATTAAAGAAAATAACAAAGTATATTATGTATTTTTAACTGGCCTTTCCGATGCAGCAATCGGATTTTAGAAAAAATAAATAACAAAGGAACAACAAACATAATTGCAAAAAACCCTTGTTCAAAATTATTGGCACGGCTTTGTTTTTCTTTTAGTATCAGTATAATATCAATCAAATTCCGGTTTACATGCTTTCTGAACTTTTTTATAGCCATATTATGCTTGTTTAACGCTAATTCAGTGAATAATTTTTTTCAGATAATTTTTAGATAGCGATTTATTTAAACTATTATAAGTGACTAAATTATAATTTTCAATCGCCATGGTTAAAACTAAGGAACACAGCGAAGACGTCAGGAAGCTGGTTGTAGCATGCCATACCAATGGGGAGGGCTATGATAAGATTTCAAAGAAGCTAAACCTTCCCAAATCCACTGTTAGAGCCATAATAAACAAGTTCAAATCGCAAGGCCACGTTATGAGTTTAGAGGGTAGAGGGAGAAAAAGGATTCTTCCCCCAAGAGATGAACGGAAAATTGTTTGACAAGTAAAACAAAACCCAAGGATCTCTGTTGGGGAGATTGTTGATGAACAGAGCACCTCTGGAGTGAATGTATCTCGACATACAGTTGGTAGAGTTTTGAAGAGAGCTGGTTTAAAAGCATGTCGTCCGAGAAAGACTCCCTTATTGAAGCCTATGCACCTGAAAGCAAGGCTAGCCTTTGCAAAACGTCATATTGATAAAGATGTTGCATTCTGGAAACGTGTTCTATGGACTGACGAAACGAAAATAGAGTTATTTGGCCATAATAAAGTGTCTTATATTTACAGAAAATCTGGCGAAGCTTTCCTGCCTAAGAACACCATACCCACAGTGAAGCACGGTGGAGGCAGTTTGATGTTTTGGGGATCCTTTGCTGCCTCTGGACCAGGGCGACTTGTTAAGGTCACAGGTAGCATAAAAAAGGAAGATTATGTTAAAATATTGGATGAAAACCTGAAAGACTCTGCTAAAGAGCTCTCACTTGGTCGTCGTTGGTGGTTCATGCAAGATAATGACCCAAAGCATTCGGCTAAACTGACTAAGAAATGGCTTGAGGACAATCATATTAATGTTTTGGAGTGGTCATCACAAAGCCCAGACCTTAATCCAATTGAAAATTTATGGAGAACATAAAAATGGAGGGTAATGCAAAGGAAGCCTAAGAATCTTATTCAATTGGAGGATTATTGTCAGGAAGAGTGGGCTAAAATTACTACTGAAGAGTGCAACAACTTGGTTGTAAACTATGAAAAGCGACTGAGGAAGGTAATCAAGGCCAAAGGCTATACAATTGATTATTAAATAAATCGTGCCAATAATTTTGAACAAGGGTTTTTTGCAATTATGTTTGTTGTTCCTTTGTTATTTATTTTTTCTAAAATCCGATTGCTGCATCGGAAAGGCCAGTTAAAAATACATAATATACTTTGTTATTTTCTTTAATTTAATCCCTTTTTTTTTTTTAGACAAAATTTAACTTTTATTTTACCGTGCCAATAAATATGATCATCACTGTATATATAACTTTTTTGGCAATTTTATAAATAAATAAATAAATATATATATATATATATATATATATATATATATATATATATATATATATATATATATATATATATATAAATGTAAATTTGGTTCTTTAAAAGTGAATAAAACCATATTTCTACGTCACCAATTTATTTGAAATTTTCAGACAACCCATCTTTAGAGTCGAGGGATGTTTTTATGTTATTAAAATAAATTTACCTCGTGAATTATAAAAATATATTAAATAAAATAAAAATATTTTTCGTAAATGCAGAACTATGTTCCATTTTATTTCCGGTTTGCAGGCAATTCACAACGATTTGACGATTTTGAATTTCGAATTAGAAATGTAATTCTGGGTTCGTTCGTTATCAATAAAACCATATTTGTACATTACCAATGTATTTGAAAGCTTCAGACAGTCTATAAATTAACATCCCAAATTATGAAAATATATAAAATAAAATAAAAATATTTTTCTTAAATGCGAACCTGTAGTCAAATTTGATTTCTGGTAGAATGCACGCGGGAATGATTTCACTACGATTTGATGATTTGGCATGACAACATTTTCAGTGTTACATCGCTTAGTATATAATAGGCATCTCTTATTTTTACATTTTTTATTTCATTTGTTTATCCAAAATAAAAATGTAATGTTTGGTTCGTTAAAAGCGAATAAAACCATATTTCTACGTTACCAATTTAGTCAAGGAATGTTTGCATGTTATTAAAATAATTTAACATTGCGAATAATAAAAATATTAAATTAAATAAAAAATATTTTTCGTAACTGCGAGATTATCGCCATTTTATTTCCTTTCACTTATTGAGATAAGTATTATTTGTATTAATTTTTATGATACTTATGCAGAGAGTGATCCGTGCTGAAATAATGTTATTATTTAAAAAGTCATTATTAACATGAGGAGGGGAGGATGTTCTTTTACCTATTCTGTCAATTACAATTGAATAATAAAAAAAAAAACATATCGTAAAACGTTAATTAAACGTGGAAATATGATTTAAAAATAGTGCGGATCGCTCTCTGCATTAGCACCATTTTTATTTATTGCGGACTATTATTCTCATCTTTATTAGTTGTTGTTTCACGACTTTTCGGCCAACTATTCCTCTGGCCTTCATGAAAAGAAGTAAGTCCTTTTATAAATGTTCAGTAACTTTTTCCTTTTATTATTCTTAAAGAGTAAAACTTTTCTTATTCATGAAAAGAGTTAAGCCTACGTAAATAAATAAATGTTTGTACACGTGACAAATTATCAATAAATGGTTTAGTTACTTTTTTTAAAAAATTATTTATGAAAAGAGTTAACGTAAATAATGTTTGTAAAAGTGCGAAAGGCGACGTTGTACAACCATCACTCCCATGCTTAATTTCTATACTTATAGGTTTTTGGAATTTTTTTTCACTGGATTATTATTGATTGGACACTAATTAAACAGATTATTAAAAAAAAAAAAAAATTAAAACGAAATCATTATTTCGACATTAGTTTTTAGTTTTCAACTTACTTTCCCAAACTTAACATATTCAACAGAGTCCGCGACCATTTCTGTTTTTTGAGCCGATTAAACATTTTACATTACATAAAAACACTAAACAATTATCCAATTAGGTAGAAATGTAACTTACCTTACCTTTGCTTTCATTTATTTGTTTTTGGACAACTTTTTCGAATCTGTGTATAGTAACCCCCCTCCCCCCACCATCAACCAAATATTAATTACTAACTCACATTTTTGTAAAACAACAACAAAAAAAAACATTTAGCGTTTCAACATTTTTGCTACGTTCGGCTTCATCCACTGATTGTTGGTCAAGTCCAAACCATGAATGATTGACAGAAACTCCCGAGGATCCAGATCAAATTCTGCAAGAGTACCATTTTTTTTTTTCAGTTTCGCCTTCTTTTTCACTTTTTGTAGTGGATTGCTGTACTAATATAACAAACATGCATTTTCTCTTTTTATTAAATTTCTCCATTACACCAAATTGAGCCACTGCAACGCGTGGCAGGGTACAGCTAGTATATATATAGATATATACATGCATATAATATATATTTATATATGTGTATATATATACTGTGTGTGTGCGTATATATGTGCTGGTAGCCAAATTGAATATTGAAATGCTCATATCTTTGGTTCTATGGGACGAAACTACATGAAAATTTGCAGACTTTTTGAAGATTATAATTCTGTGCTATGGTTAAAATTTTCTGACGATTTGTAAAAAAGAACCTATATTTTCAAACCAATAAAATATGCCCAAATTTGCCTACATTTGTATATATAGTGTCCTGGTAGGCCAGCTTTAGTTTTGCTGCTTCGGTTGTCTCTCCTGTGGCCTTGCCAGGCCACTAATATATAATTCGAGGTTAATATTTTTCAGAGGTAAAGCAACCAAAGAAGTTTTAACAAGGTTAATACAAGAGTGCTCAATACCGAAGTTGGGCAAGATATACATTTTATTTGTTTTATATAAGTACTAGCAAGGGGTACCCGGCATTTCCCGGGTGTTTGGAGGTATGTGTGTGTGGGGGGGGGTTAAAAAAAAAAGTAAGTATGAGGATCGAACCCGAACCGTTGAAGCAAAGTTGTAAATTAAAGTGTGAAAAAGAAAAAAACGTGCGACGTTAACTATTGCCCCACCGCGAGATGCTAACGGAAACACGTTTGAATTTATTTAATTACTTGGATTTAGCAGGTGCCCGTTTAATGAGTTATTGAGGTCAAGTTTGACTGCGGGATGGTATTCATTTACTGCTGAACGCTTTTTTTCCCCTCCCCCAAGATGTTATAGGAAAAAGACTAACCCACATGTGGCGAGCGACAAATATTGAATATTTATCTTCCCTAAATCGAGCAAATTAAATAGACAGGCGAGCTTCGTTGTTAACTGTGAGATATTACGATTTATATGTGATATAAAAAGTTTTAAAAAGTTGTGAAGCGAGTGACCGCTTCTCTGAAAGAAGCCTTTTGTAGACACACAGAAAAAGCGAACACACATACATACATACATACATACATACATTTTCGCTTTTATATTTATAGATTTATATGTCGCTACACATTCACGAGTATGTTTCGATTAGCCAGTTACAAGTAACTAGAGACCTCTTCAGGCGATATTGCTTACACAAAGGCTGAGTCTGTATTATTAAGACTAAGTTCTCTAGTTACTTGTAATTGGCTGACTGAAACATGCTCATGAATGTGTAGCGATATATTAATGCTTATGTAAAAGAAAAATAAAAAGTACCAACAATCCTAATGTACAGTCAGTTGGATAGATGAAAAGGAATGTGGGGTGACCATTGCTGCAGTACAAAGACAAGTTAAAGAGCAATTTATCTTCCATTAGTATTGCACGCAGCAGTCTTGAGAATGAGGTCATGTTTTAAGGGTTTTTGCTGTTTTTATTCTGACAGTTTGAATCATCTGCGTGAAAAAAGGGAAAGAGCGAAAGGGTCAGCATCCATACCATCGACCGCATAAAGCTCTGAGTTTTGGATTCCATACAGGCATCTTAGTCACCAATTGGATGTATTTCGTAAAAGCTGTCTGCACTCAATCTGCAGAATTACCCTTCGAGACAAGGTATTCAATGCTGACCTTTTCACAAAGTGCAATATTTTTTTTTTTTTTTTTACATGGGGCTCACCACTTATCAAGGCCCGAAGGCCACTCAGGGATAAGGGTTATTGCGTGTACAGTAATCAATGAGATAGTATTGTAGTAATCATTAGTATTGGGGGTTTTGATAGAGTATCTTACTTAAGAGGGAAGTTTGTCAGGAGTTTGTTTATGTTGGACTTGAAGACGTCCAAGTTGTAGTCAGGAGGGAAACAGGCAAGCGGCAGAGAGTTCCACTTGCGTGCAGTTCTAAGAAAGAAACTTTGCTCATGGAATCTATGTTTGGATTTAGGCACAGATAGAGAGTGGGGAAAATTATTGACAGTAGTTTCAGCCAGATGGGTGTTTCTCGTGAAAGATTGGCGAGGGGGGACGAGGGATTGGAGCTCAGAGAAGCACCTGCCATGGAAATAACGATAAAACAAAGACAGGCTCGCAATGTCTCTTCTGTGGGAGAGAGGTTGCAGGGAAGAGAAAAGGGCATCCCCCACTAAGCCACAAAGTTTATTTTGTACTCTGTCAAGGCAGGATAGGCTGTTTTTAGCAGCTCCTGCTCAGATGTGGCAGCAGTACTCCATCCTTGGACGTACTTGGCTTTTATACAGATAGAGAATTGCATCAGTAGTGAGATATCTTCTGGAACGGTAGAAGGATCCCACCATTTTCCCAGCGTCCCTGGCAACAGATTTGATGTATGTGTTCCATTTCAGATCAGGAGTAAAGGTCAAACCCAGAAGCTTGTCAAAACATAGAGCCTCTCCAAGACGAGAGTCATCCATTTCAATTGATGCCAGAGGGGGATCAGAGCGTTGATGATGTAAAGATAGAAGCTTGGTTTTGGATGCATTAAAAGTGACCAGCTACCTCTTCCCCCATTGTACCACGTGCTCAAGATCAGAGGAAAGAGAATTAGAGAGAACTTTGTCATTTACGGCCTTTGATATGTTGCCATAGATGGTCGTGTCATCAGCATAGATGTCAACGAATGATTTAAGTATGTGTTTTGGGAGATCATTGATGTAGATCAGGAAGAGAGTTGGGCCCAGGATGGACCCCTGGAGGACTCCAGCATTAAGATGTGAGGTGGCATGATGTGGCCCTCACTTGAAACCACATCAAAAATAATAACCATGGTCGGAAACTTTGTTGAGCTGTGTCTTCAAGCGTTGAACCATTGGATTTGCATTTTGAAGGTGCTGGCAATGGTCCTGTTATCATAATTTGGATCGGTTAAGAGCATGAGTTGTACAGCGGTGCATCTCTGACCTTGCTCGTTGAACATTGTGTCACTTTCAGACATGATAGAAGGCTTCTATCGCTCTTATGATTTTTAGACAATCGATTAACTGCAAAAAAAAAAAAAGCGATCATCTGCAAAAAAAGAAAAAAAAGAAAACCGGTTTCCATCAAACGGGAAATGGAATCATGTCTTTTCTATGGCGACAATTTTATCGTTCCAGTCTGTGATATATCTATTTATCAACATAATGTGTCACACAAGATCGTAGGTGTTGTTAATTTCCCAATTTTTCGAGAATTTATCTTTTTGTCAAGGGGAAGAAAGAAGTGTTTACAACTACTCAGACAGAGCTTTCATGATTACATTGGCAGTTAGAAGTTGGAACCAGATATTCATTACGCAACGGGGCTGGTTTGTATGTTTGTTTGATTAATTTCCAAAATATGGATCGTTATTAGTGTAAAATACAGGGTGGAATGATAAAATTGTCGTCCTAGAAAGGCGGCATGATTCCATTTCCGTTTGATGAAGACCGGTTTTCTTTTGTTGCAGACTATCTACTATCGAAGATGCACTGTTGTTATGATCTTTGGTGCCACATCATGCCACCTCACATCTTTGAAGTCAACCACAAAGTGTTCCTGGATGTTCTGAAGAGTATGGTGATCCCCTGGTGCAATCAGGTGGCCGCTGGCAGACCCTGGGTGTGGCAGCAGGAGTCGAAATCGACCCACAAGTCCAAAGAGACCGAGGCTTTATTTTATAAAGAGTATTTTGACTTTGTACCCTTCTCTCACTGGCCCTCATCCTACCCTGACCTGAACCCACTGGACTACTTCGTCTGGTCATACGTCGAGAACATCACCAACATGACCTCTCACAACACCAAAACCAGCCTAATCGCGGCCATCCGCCAAGTATTCACTGAGCGTCCGCCGGCGCTTTTAGAAAAGGCATGCTCCCAGTTCCGAACCCGTATCGAGGTTGTGATTGAGGCTGAAGGCGGCTACATTGAATAAATGTCAGCTCTACTACATAATCAAGTTACCTGAATTGATTTTTTTCAATAAAAGTTTTCAAATAAAACTGTAGTGTTTTTTTCTTTAGGGCGACACTTTTATCGTTCCATCCTGTGTTGTTAGAAATTATTTTTTAGAGTTATTTTTATTTTTAGCTAAAAAAGGGAAAAACAAAACAGTAGGAGTCATTTACTGTGCCTCAATTTGCCGTGCCTCAATTTGCCGTGCCTCAATTTGTTGTGCTTCAATTTGTTGTCTTAACTTGTCGTGCCTTAATTTGTTGTGTATTAATTTGTTCTGCATTAATTTGTCGTACCTTAACATCACACGAATAGAGAATTTGTCACTTGTTGTGTATAATAATAGATAAGGGACTAGGTGTATCGGAATTTTTGACACCCCTAACACGAAACTGCGAATAAAATATAAAAAACTCGTAATTTCTCTTTTAAAAGTGGGTTGTTTATTTTCTTTATGGATTATACTTCCAAAATAAACTATTAAAGTTGTATAAAAAGTAATAGAAACATCATTTTTTATTTTTTAAAAAACATTTTTTTTTACGTAATGAAATCAATTGAATTTTACGAGTTAAATATTTTTCAATTTTTAAACTTTAAAAATCTATCAAAATTTTTCTATTGATTCAATTTTTTCGATATTTTCAGGGTCAATGTGAAATTCTATGCTCTTTCCAATAAACCGAATATAATATTTTAGACAAACGTTTTTTTTTTAATTTTTAAATTCACGCCCCCCCCCCCATTTTGAAATGTCTATTAAAAAGTAAATAATTAATTTACTCACCAAAGTTTTATATATCACAAATTGAAGATATATTCAAATTAAAAAAAAAAAAAAGTGTTTTTTAGAAATTTACCTGTAAAATCCGAAGTTTAAAACCATTTTTTTTTAAACACGGGTTTTTTTTAAAATGAAACCTTGATCCTTGCTCTTTTAATTGAAAAAAAAAAATTAGGGTTTGAATTACATTTTTTGAGTAGTTATAAGCTTGGAAAGACAGGGGGTCGAATTATTCAATATTTTTTCACGCATTCGTAAGGTCAGTTTCTGACACACCTAATGACGGACAGCATAAACAGTAAAAAAAAAGTTGAAATTTCTGTTTTCAATTTTATTTATTTAAAATTAATTCCAGACTTTTCTCCTCGCTACATCAGGTCAGTTATGTGATAATAACGATTGAAGGGAATCTCGAAGCAGAAATCACGCGGCCCTTTCCTTCGTTTCCTGGTCCAACAGAATGCGATGAGAATGATGAGGAAGATGATGCCGTAGATGAGGCACAGTAGAACGGCCAGCGTCGTCCCATCAATACTCGTCGACGCCGTGCCCCGAATATACCGTCCGTTATTGTCGAATGGTGTGGTCACCGTCACGTTATCTGAAAAGAGAGACGAGAAGGCGAAAGTCACGTTTCATAGTTTGTTGGTTCATCGTGTGTTTTCGTCTGACAAAACTTACGTAAAATTTTGTGAACTTGCAATATCACACACGCACGCGCGTGCACACACATACACATGTTGCATTGAGGAATGGAAGTCACACACATACACGCATACACATGTTGTATTTAGGGATGAAAATCACATGCGCACACATACACACATACACATGTTGCATTGGGGTATGAAAATTTCACACACACACACACACAAGCACACACATTGCATTGGGGTATGAAAATCGCATACACACACACACACACATATATATACATATTGTACTGGGGGATAAAAATCACACATGCAGACGCACGCTCACACATACACACATGCACATGTTGCATTGGGGTATGAAAATTTCACACACACACACAAGCACACACATTGCATTGGGGTATGAAAATTGCATACACACACACACACATATATATACATATTGTACTGGGGGATAAAAATCACACATGCAGACGCACGCTCACACATACACACATGCACATGTTGCATTGGGAGGATGAAAATCACACACATACACATACATACATTGTATTGAAAATCACGCGCGCACACACACACACACACACACACATACACACACATGTTGTATTGGGAATGAAAATCGTGTATTGTAGAGGACTAGGATATATAAATCCTAATCCTGATACAAAAGAAAAATAATGAAACGGAAGGAAAGAAGGGATCATAAAACATTTTGATTATGGTCGTCGTTATTATGAGACATTAGATTAAAAAAAAAAAATCTTATTTCCGGGTTTGAGTTTTGTTGTAACTGTTGCATCACTCATTATTTCTGTAAACATGCACTGAGAGTCCGCCATGACACTTTGAGATGAAAACACTTGCTTCAAAACCCGAGAGATTTATCATCGCACATCCAGTGGTTAAAAATATCACAGTTAATTGTAACTTGTAAATAAATCTGTTGTAGAGGACTAAGATATATAAATTCTAATTCTGATACAAAAGAAAATAATGAAATGAATGGAATGAAGGAAACAAAGACTCAATTGCTGGAATAGATAAACGTGTCGTTTATTTACTGTTGAAAGAATGAATGTTTTAGGTATAACACGTGTTCATGTCTGCGCGGGTGTAACCATCGTTTGTTGCAGGATTTGTAGTATAGAAGGAAAAAGGAAATGTGTGTTCATCTCACATTCGGGTCACTATCGTTTGTTCGCGCGTGGGAAGACAAGTGAGTGATGTAGTGGAAAATGGGAATGATGGTCCAGCGTGTAGACAAAGAAAAAAGATAGAGGGTTGACATCAGTTAAACTGTGCGCCATGTTAGCAGTCAGCTATGCGGTAGAGTTCTCTGGTAGAGAGAGAAAGAGTGAGAATGTCAATCCAGTTCATGGAGAGAGAAAGCGTATAAAGTGTATGTACTGTCTGTTGGCTTTTTGTCCCACATAGTAGCAAGTGGCGTGAGGCACGCGCATGCGCGCGCCTGCCAAAACGGCGGCGGCTGGTGTGCCGACCACTCATCTCAGAAAGCGAATTGGAAAAAGGGCTGGAAACAGCTTGTCTCTTGCTTTTATAGGTGTTTCCGGTGGTCTTTTGCGCATGTGTTGATTTCCTTTGAAAGGGGAAGTGACGTTGTCCATGTATGTGAGTACATGTGTGTACGTTAGCGTGTGTATGTATACACGTGAATGTGTGTGTATGTACGCGAACGTGAATATATGTACGTGTGTGGACGTGTGCGCGTATGTATATGACAAGTAATATAACTTGAGATGTAAACGCATGTTTTTGTGTGAGACTCGAAAAGGTTTGCGCAGTATATATAAAATATTTCACCGTGTTTTTACAGGTATGCAGTCTTATGTTCCTCTGTGTGTGTGTGTGTGTGTGTGTGTGTGTGTGTGTGTGTGTGTGTGTGTGTGTGTGTGTTTTACGTATACAACAAACAGTATACTTTTTATCATCATGTCATCTCTTCTGCCTAAGAACGCCAGACAAAGCTGATTATTTCGTAATCTTTTATTCTTCAATTATTCTGTCGGAGTTGCAATTCCACTGTTGTTTAATTCTTTATGCTCCTCCCCCTCCCCCAACTTGTCTGGCTTGGCAAAACGCCAATACTCGATTATTCAACCGAACGAACAATAAAACTTCATGACTATGAGGTACCTTAAATATGTTTTCAGAGTTTTTTTTTATACAGGCTTTTAAAATTATCGTAGACTCTTGAAAATTCAGTATGTTATCACTTGGGCTGTGACAACAGCATATTCTTTTCATTCTTTTGACTCTCAAGTATATATCCGACACAATAAGACACAGTCAATCAACCGAGAACCACATCAGTCTATATAAAAACATATAAGATATTAACGGATATACACTGAAGAGAGTAAAAACAATGAAAAGAATATGCTGTTGTCACAGCCCTAGTTATTACTATACATCTTATGAGATGACTGACCGATTTTTATGATTTTAGGAATTGGAATACACCCTACTAAAGCCTGATTGTCACAGCTGGTGAATTTCAAAAATGCAGTCTGGACGTGAGGACACTTTAGAAGAACGACATGCAATAAAATTCTGTTTTAAACTTGGAAATAGTTTTACAGAAACGTATGGAATGCCTCAAACTGCTTTTGGACTATCTTGTAGGAATCAAGCATCATTATTTGAGTGGCATAAGAAATTCAAGGAAAGCAGGGAATTTGTAAGGGATGATGAGAGGTGTGGGAGGAGTAAGGAGGTCAGAACACAACTGAGTTGATTGGCCAAATAAAGAAGTCCATGGATAAGGACAATAGTGTGTTTATAGAGACAATAAGTGAACAGTTTGATGTCAGTGTGGGAACTGTGCACATGATTATTTGTGAGGAACTGAAGATGCAGAAGATTTGCATAAAGTTTGCCCCAAGGATGCTCAGAGAAGATGAAAAAGAAAGACGTTGTCATGACGAAAGGGAGATGGTTGAGCTAATTAATTTACATCCCGCAGTTCTTGATGCTCTGGTGACTTGCTATGAAAACTGGATCTACTGCTATGACTCAGAGATCAAGAAACAGAGTTCCCAGCATGCTGGTTCTCCGAGATCTAAGAAGTTCAGAACAAATCCACTCAGAAACTTATGACAAACCCTTTTTTTGACAGTGATGGGACAGGGATTGGAACCTAGTTGACAAAGTGGGACCTGTTAGATTGAAAACCCTTTTTGGGAGCTTATCTAAGCGGGAAAGACTAGTGGTAGATGCACCAGCCCAGATGTGACACCAATACTCCATGCATGGACGAATAGTGGCCTTGCAGCAGTAAGGATACTCTCAGGTGTGAGTAGTCTTCTAGCTCGATAGATAACTGATACTGTTGTTTCATCCTGAGTTTCCTTTTTATCTTGAATTCATTAGTTTCTGTGGATTCGTCACATATTAAAACTGTTTTAAAGTCCAATTAATACTAAAAAGCTGATTCTCTCTCTCAAATTTTTTGTCTTCGCCTGAGACACATTCCAAAAGTCAGTAAGGTAACTTTACTTCAAAATCCTTTTATCTCTGGAGGAATCAGCAATTCTTTCCTTTCAACTATTTTACAGTCTAGTCAGGACCAAGAAACCGTTCATAAACAATAAGGTCTCTTTTTTCTTTGCCTGACACCTCGATTAAACATGTCGGTTAACCTTGACACATTTTACCCTTTCTTCTGCGACTTCCTTCATCCATGGCTTGAGAACTAATTTTTTTTTTTACTTGAAAAATGCACCTCATGGTAGAGTTGATGCGCAAAGAGAGGCTTGCTCAATCAGTGAGCAGAACTGGATCACGTGATGTAGAAGAGGAGGAGGAAGAACAAAACATAGAGAGGGGGAACAATGGAGAAACGAGAGAAAGAAAGGGACAACAATAAAATAATGGAAATAAATTTTCAAGCAGACAAGAAGGCCGGGGGGGGGGCTTCACATTATCTGAGAGGAAGATAAGCATTAATCAGAAGGGACCATATCTTGCTTGTCACCATCATTCTGTCTGCAGAGCAGAAACCGGAAGTCAGGATTGGTTGGTTGTTTTTGTTTTACGGCATATCAACCCTTTTTGGGTTATTTAATGCCGAATCCAAAGATTTTGAAGAAAATCTTTTTAATAGAATATATTTGTTGTTTTCACGTCGGTTTCTGTTTAACCCATAGTTGGGACCCTAACAGGTACTACCACTCTGGGTCAGAGTGGACCTGGGAGCAATGGTAATTAAAGGGTGGCTCCACATTCCCCAAAGCCCGCAAGCTGGGGCCTCACCACTGGATATAGTTTAAGGTCATATCCAGGACCCCCATTGAGGGACTTTTACCCTCTGCAGGGGGGCAGTTGGCGTATTCTAATGCCCCACCGACAGGGCCGGAAGTCAGGAAGAACAAACAATGATGAGTATAACCATAAATAATCTGAGATGAGAAACTTCAATAATACGGATTGATTGCTTTTATGTCTCTTAATGTTCTGCTGGTCTTTACTTACCACACAATTTCCCGACTGACCACAATGGACAGTGGCAATAGAAATCGTCAATCCAGTCCGTGCATTTGACATTTCCATAGCAACGATTTGTGGGGCAGTCCATGATGTCCGTCTCGCAGTTGGGACCTTCAAATCCTTTAAGTAAAAAAAAAAAAAGCAAAAGAGATAAAAAATATTTTTAAGACAGACTACTCTTTTCATACTGAATGGAACAAATACGGGGTGGAACAGTAAAATTGTCGCCCTAGAAAAGACGACATGGTTCCATTTCCGTTTGATGAAGGCTGGTTTTCTTTTTTGTTGCGGACTATCTACTAGTTGGCCAGTATCTCCCGCTAGTATAATATAAAATATATTATATAACATAAAATATATTATATAATATGATATAAAACTTTTACTATTAAAATAAATTACATTACAATTAGAAATAAAAAGATTCTTTTTAAGCGTTTCTGGAGAGTTCTAAAAATAGAATAGAAAAGTTTTCTTTTTCTGAGAGTTCCAGAATGTTCCATCCACAACGACTATAAATAGACGCTAATAGCATCATAATTTCAATTATTAAATCAGCTCTGAGAAGGAACACTATATTGGGGCGACCTTTCAACTATTTATGATCCCGGCCAATTTTCCTGGGATAAAATCCGCTTTTAAGGAATTCCTGAAACAAGCCTCACAAAGAACCGGACTCTTGGTAAATATTGATGTTCTGAACTTATATTCTGACAAAAGTAATATATTATTATTTCTCACATTCGTAAAAACTAGATTAACATAAAACTTAAAGATTTATCTCCCTTGCACCTTTTTTTTTTACTGTTTATCTGTTTAATAAATTCTTTTCTTTTTTCTTTAACTTCTTTTATTTTATTTTTATTTTTTTTAATATACTAATATATATAATGGCAAGTGCTCGTCCGAATTCCAATCTACACCCCCTGCCTCTTGCCTGACTTTCACGAAAAACACTTGTCTAGCTAAAATCACCATCAATAATTTCCCCCACTCTTTATCTGTGCCTAAACCTGAATGCAGATTTCATGAACAAAGCTTCTTTCTTAGAACTACACGCCTATGGAACTCTGTTCCGTTTTCCTGCTTTCCAACTGACTACAATATGGTTGTCTTCAAGTCCAATGTAAACAAGTTCTTGATGAGCCGTTCCCCTTAAGTCATCCAATTTACCAAATTTCCACTACTAACGATTACTACAATATTTTCCCATTGACTACCATACACTCACTAACCCTTATCCTCGAGTGGCCTGTGGCCCTTGATAAATGGTGGCTCTTTTGTGTAAAAATAAAAAAAAATAATCTTCATCTTAAAAGGTCCCCGTTACCTTTTGGGCAAGCACAGAATTGTCTTTGATGTTCATCAATGAGGCAAATTCCTTCATTAAAACAGAAATTGGCATCGCATTTCAGGTATTTCGTGCTCGATTTGGTTTCATCTATTCAAAGACAAAGAAAAAAGAGTCTTTAAAAAAAAAAAATAAAATAAAATAAATAAATAAAATAAAATAGATAAATAAATAAATAAATAAATAAATAAATAAATTATGATGATGATGATGATGATAATAACAACAACAACAACAACAACAACAATTCGAATCAGAGGAACGGCTGAAAAGACACACCGGATGACAATAATGAAAACTGTAGAGATATTAAGGAAAACACTTGAATGCGGAAATTAACAGCACACATGAACTACAGACACAAACTTAATATACAGAAACGGCTACATATGTAAAACACAAAAGAACATCACATGGAATCAGGAAAACTGAAACGTTATAATTGTATAATTGTATACCCCTGCCTTCAAAGACAAAGAAAAAAGTTTCTTTAAACATAAATAAATAAATAAATAAATGAATAATAATAACAACAATAATTGGAATCAGATTTTTGGCAGAAATAAATTTCTGATGATTGCTTGTGTGAAAGCTCCTAGTGAAGAAGAAGAAGAAGAAGAAGAAGAAGAAGAAGAACAACAACAACAACAACAACAACAACAACAACAACAGCAGCAGCAGTAGCAGCAAGAGCAACAACAACCATCATCATCATCAGCAGCAGCAGCAGACCACAGAGTGAAGATCAAAGAGACAAGAGAAGCGGAGCAAATACACAGAACTTGCCAGAGAGCTCAACGGGATCTGGGAAAATGAAGAAAGTCAAGATCACACCACAATTAGTAGCAGGAGCGCTATGAACAATTCCGAAAACTTTGAAAAAAAAGAATGGGAGAGATTGGAATCAGAGGGATGACAGAGAAGATACAACGGATAACAATAATGAAAACTGCAGAAATATTAATGAAAAGCCTTGAATGTGGAGACTAACAAACATGAATTGCAGACACAAACTGGACATACAGAAACAGTTACAGATGTAAAACACAATTATGAAAACTGAAATGGAATAATTATAAGTACCCTCCTACACTCCTGCCTTCAAAGACAAAGAAAAAAGATTCTTTAAACATAAATAAATAAATAGATAAATAATAACAACAACAACAATAATTTGGGACCTGTGCATACAAACTGATAAGGTCCTTAATCACTTCAAACTTAATCACTCCAAACTTAATCACTCCAGACTTAATCACTTCAAACTTGACATATTTTTTCCAAACTAAAACAAGAGAGTTTGCGTAATCATTGAAATAGTCTGCCATTTCGATACCGGAATGCAAGAGAAAGAACAGGAAAAATAAATATCATGATTTGACATTGGAATTACTCACAGTTAGACTACACAAATGTAAAGAAGTTGGGAAAGCTTGATATCATAATGAAAAGTCACCATAGATGGCTTAATCAGATGGTCGAGACAATTTCTTTTCCAAATTTTGAAAAAGTCAAAGTCGTTTTTTCTTCAATTTAACATCATGGCAAGAAAAAAGAAAAAAAAAAAAAAAAAAGAAAAAATATATAAAATTCTGAGGATGGCGTCTATCGCCGAAATATTAATTTTAAACAAATAAATATTTGTTTATTTTCATAATATTGTGTTGTAATTTGGCTTCTAAATGTATTTAATACATAGTTTATTTTAAAATTTTAAACAACACTTCTATCACGGAATGCACAACTCTAACATTGATGTTATTGTTTTTTTTTTTCTTTTCTCTTTGCAAAACTCATATTCTGCCTGCAAAAGTAAAAAACAAAAACAATTTTCCTCTACAAAACAACCAAACCAAACACCATGAATAAATATTTAAAGATATAAACAACTTGGAGCATAAAAACTTTTACCAAAATTACTGGATTCGACATTAAATAACCTGAAATGAGTTTATATGCTGGTATTTACTTGCTTCCTACTGCAGGAAGATGTGACACAAAATCAGAAGGTGAGGAGAGTCAAGCCAGTGCTCCTAAAGGAGGAGCACTCTAATCTTTTAAAAATTGATTGTGCAGCCCTGTTAGCATTCTCCGGTCAGGGCGCCCCAGGCATTAAGCAATAAACTTACTCCACTCAAAAGACAGGATGCAAGGTGTGGAAGGGTGAACCTCCTACAACTACTCAGAAAGAATGTTTCAGCCCATCAATTAAAAGGCCATTGTGATATGTAATCTATCCCAGGTTACACCGGTATGTTGAAAATTGTGATTTTGCTGTGAAGGTTGGTTAGTGCAAGAAGAGTTCAAGAGTTAAGTTGCAATGTATGTCAAACTGTAGGTGGGGTCGACGATAGCACCTGGAATAGGTCATTCAGGTACGTGTGAAAGAAAATGTGGAAAGAAAGAAAGGAAGAAAGAAAAAGAGAGAGAGCATGAAAGAAAGAGAGAAAGATACCTTTTCTCTCATATGCAAGTCAGTCTGTTTTGCAATTTTGGATGGAGCAGACATGTTGAGATTGGCGCAAAGATGGGCTGGAGACAGAAATTCTAGAAGTGTAAGCCATTTTGAGTTTCAGAACAGTTTCAGATGGTTCGCTGCTACACACAAGTCCTGGGAGGTGACTTGTTTGTAGTAGACAGTTCCACAGAACAAAATATTCTTACCGTGTCGAAACCCGGGAAAGAACATGTGAAATTGCTCCAGAAAAGGTTTAATATTTATGAAGCAATTCTGGTTTCTGATTGGTTTGTAGCAGAACGTGAATTAATTCGATTCGTCAGTTCTTAGCAGCATCGGTAATAAATAGAATCGTCTGACTGTGTGGGATCATACCCCATTATCTCTCTTGAGATGATGGGATGTGTCTCCTAGCGGCCTCGGCTGCAGGGAGACAGGGTAGTACCAGTCAAGGATTCGTCACTTGACACTCAGCCCAACAGGCGAGGGGCTGGGAACCGGCCCAGCACCTGTTGGACTGAGGTACACCGCCTGGGTAATACCTAGGAGGTCCACCCTCCCAGGCCTTGCCACCGGGCTTTCCGGTGGGGCAAGTTTATTGCTTGCTGCCTGAGGCGCCCCGACCGGGGAATGCCGACGGGGTTACTCAGGCAATTTTTAAAATTGCAGGAGTGCCCCTCCTTTAGGAGAGCCTGCGAGGTTCCCACTTTCCAGGCCTTGTGCCAAATAATGCTGATGTGGGCAGCATTTAAATAACTACCCCATTACTACTCCAAAATATTGCAACAGAAATGCAAAATAGTTAAGAATGGCTGATAAGAAAGAAGAGGCACCACCAAGACTGAGAAAGAATAAACCAAGCATTAATTAAAAGAAGCCTCCGACTTGTATATTTTGTGCATGCAGTTCCCTTTACAGTTATGAGCGATGAAACCAAAAGGCAGAAAAAGGGATGTCAACGTTTGGTTATATACACATGCATGCATGTACTAACTAGATGAAGACGACCATATATAGACACTAGACGTATCATGATTACAAACATAGATACAGACAAGGAGATGCACATAAGGAGATTAACACATGACAGACAAAATCCCCTCCTCCCCGAAAATCTTACAATTCAAATGATCCAGTTGTGTTGGACTGATTGTCGAGACCAAAACCTCCGCACCAAATGAATGGCACGAATCATTACCATTAGTGTTTGGACGATTAATCGGAATTTTCTCGAGTTGTGGAATCAGAATTGGAACTGAAAAAGATATACCTATTTTCTGATGCCAAAAATGATTTTTTAATTGTCTTTGTTTTTTTCAACTAAATTTTCCATTGCTGGTATTAATGAAAAAAAAATTATCAGTATTTATAAATATATAGAGATTTTAAAAGAATCGGAATTACTAATTGTACCGGAATAGATAATTTGGAACAGATTCGTTAATTGTATTAGAATCTGGAAAAATATTGTATGCATCCTATCGCTAAATACCATATGAAAAAAAAACAAAAAAACAACAAAAAAAAAAAAACGACCTAACTAAACACACATCGAACGGCTCCCTTGCTTTTTTTTCTTTCATCAGAAACTAAAATTTAATCTGAAGGACCATAAAATTCTTACTGCAAATTTTTCCTGATAAATAATCCGGACAGTGACAAAAGAAATCATCAATCCAGTCGGTACATTGCGCGCCGGCGTGGCATCTGTTTGGTTTGCAGTCGTCAAAGTTGATTTCACAGAAGCGGCCACCAGTTCCTTCAAAGACAAAGGCAAAGAGTTAAAAACAGAATCGTAACAGATACTAAAAAGTAAGGAAATACAAAAATCGTATTAAATTTTTTATTTTTTTAATGAAAATTGCTCCAGACAAGATATGAAGCCACTTGGTGTAAATATTGCATATTAGGGGCCCTAAGTCAATAGTGATTAAGTCAGCTAGTATAAAATTTGGCATTAGGCACACTGAGTGCAAATCATGATGATATGGGACTTGAAAAATAGAATCCGTTCCCAGAGATGAAATCATAGACAGGTGACATCAGGCTGAGGCAAGGAGAAGCAGGTCTAGCAGGGTATATACAAGAGGGCATGAAAGGAAATTAAAGGAATGACATTATGCGTTATTGAACTGGGGAAAAAACAAAGGTTTCAAATCAGTCTGTTTATGGGAGCAGAACTGGAGACATTTAATAATACGAGTCTGCCAGGGGACGTTGCATGAACCAGTTAGCCAGTGATGCTGAAAGGAAATCTTGAATATTGCCAAGAGCGAAATAACCTCCTGAAGATCTCTGTTCACATGTCACCTATTCGAGTTAGGAAGATAAGTTGACTAAAAAACACTGTGAATACACTCCAGATAGTACAGAATATCAGTGGTCATTTTTATATGCCCAATAGCATAACATATCCATTCTGTTTTATCGAATTAGGTGCAGTTTTATTTCGAGAATTTTGAGGAGAATCTTAGAGATTTGAGTGATGAACATGGCAAGAGATTCCTTCAGGATATTTCAGTGATGTAGAAACGTTTTAAAGGAATCCTAGCATGTTGGCAGACTTGTACTTTGTTATGCAATAATTTCTTGAAATTTTTAAAACATAAGGAGAGTTAAAAAAAATTAGTTATTAAAAAAAAGTTCGGTTTTTTAATTATAAAAAAAAACGATACACGGGATTGAACCTAAAATCTTTTCACCAACCCCCGGTACTCTAACCGTTACGCTAACATGTCAAATTGGCAAAATCGCAGTAAAAAATATTTATATACAAAAAAAAGTTATGCAAAATAAAAAAAAGCGTTAGTCACTTATGTATGTACTTACTCTCCTGTTTGTGAACCCACATATTTTGTTGTAACTTTTTTTCTACTGAACCAATTTTCGAAATTTTTTTTTTAGCTAATGAGGTGTTCTATCCAACTATATAACCTGTTTGAAATTTGGTTGTGAACGGAATTAGTGGTGGGGGTTGTAATGTGTCTCGATTCATTCAATTTCGGACTTAAGCATATTAAAGGAGAAAACAAATAGTGGGTTTGTATTACTGTACACATAGATTCAAAAAAGTTGTCAAAAAACAAATATATAACAAATAAATGTTATCAAAGGCAAGATAAGTTACTTTTCTACCAAACTGGATATATTTTTCGTGTTTTTATTCAATGTAACATGTTTATTCAGCTCGAAAACCATACAGTGTTTACCGATGTATTGGAACATTCAAGATGGCGTCTGATTCTCTCTTTAACATGGTAAGTTTGGGAAAAGGTGTTATAAATAAAAAACCGGTTAAAATACTGTTAAAAACTCGCTCAATATATGTTACCGTGGCATAGGTTGACATATATTCGGCGGGTTTTTAACAGTATTTTGTATAGTTTTTTATTTATAACACCTTTTTCCCAAACTTACGGTGTTAAAGAGGGTGTGAGACGCCATCTTGAATTTTCGAATACATCGGTAAACACTGTATGTTTTTCGAGCTGAATAAACATGTTACATTGAATAAAAACACAAAAAATATATCCAGTTTGGTAGAAAAGTAACTTATCTTGCCTTTGATAACATTTATTTGTTATATATTTGTTTTTTTGACAACTTTTTCGAATCTATGTGTACAGTAATACAAACCCCAAATAGTTTTGCTTATCACGATATTGTCGACGAGATTAACTGTGAATTGTTCCGAAAACAGCGATATATTTACTTGACTAATCAATATTCTTGTCGTTTGCCCAAATTTAGAAAATCTTTAGCAGACAATATATCTACACTTGAACAAAAATGTAAAATGCTAGAAGCATTACTAATTAAACTAAAAAAAAAATATAAATAAATAAATTTTAGTAATAACATCCTAAAATGCTTGTAAAGTTATTAAAATAATTAGCCAATGAAATAAATATGCACATTATAAAAAAAAAAGATTCTACAAATTCTTAAAAATCAGTAAGATTAATTTATCCTTGACCATGAATCCATGAATTTTCTGATTTAATTAAATAGTACTAGTGCAGAGAGTGATCCGTGCTGAAATAATAACGTTATTATTTAAAATGGCATTCTTAACATGGGGAGGGGCGGGTGTTTTGTACATATTCTATACTTAAACCTTACAATTGAATAAAAAAAACATATCATAAAACTTTAATTAAACTTAGAAATACGATTTAAAAAAAATTAGTGTGGATCACTCTCTGCACTAGCACCAATTAAATATGTACATATATTATTCAAAAAAATACATAGATATATTATTGACTGATATATATATATATATATATATATATATATATATATATACTTAATTTACTCACATAAAATTAATATACGAAAGTATAGATTTATGCGTAAACTTTAAGTATTTACTTTAAAAGTGTTCAATGCGTAGGTAGAGCTAGTTAGTAAGTTATAAAATGTATATGGCGATTAAGCTACACTGAATATTCCGCGTTTTATCCACTCTAGGATTCTTCAGGCTTATGCGCCTATTTATGTATGTAGTGGGTCCTCGGAAAATTCTAGGCATTCTGTAACCCCCCCACCCCCCACCAATGCAAAATTACTTCTATCCAATGTAAGAGTGAAAAAGAAAAGAAAACTTAGTCTGTTATAAATTTCTCTCTCTTCGTATTTATCATCAGAGTCATCATGATGTTCAAAGAACTGTTATAAATGTATTCCCATCAGTATTATCATCACCATCGTTATTCGGGCATTGTGAGTCCCCATATTATGTGTCCCAATACGAGTCCCTCTCTCTACACAACAGATGATGATGATGATGATGATTGATCAACCAGAATGTGCTGCTGCCTGCCATCGCGCACAGAAATCACTTTTTCCATAGCTACCAACGTAATAGATGTACTGAGACTAAAAGCTGTTTTCAGGACTGTCAGCAACCACTGTAAAAGAGTAATAAAAAAAAATGCAAGAGAGCTATATGCTCAGTCCATTAAATCCAAAGTAGCTGAGCAACGGCTTGGTTCCCACCAATTTTGGCAAATAGCAAACAGGATCCTGAACAGAAGCGTGTGGTCTATCCCAACCATCATTAATGGACCTGAGGTCATCTCGTCAGCATCATCCTGCCCACTGAACTCCTTGTCGTTCGCCTTTGTCAAGATGGCGTGCAAGTTCCACTGCTGGTGTTATTGTTCTGTTAATTAGAATGTCATCTATATACGAATCTGTGTTCCTTCTGATGAGGTCCTCTTTATTGAGCACAGTTTTCAAAATTGATTTCAGGGGGCAACATTTAACCCGAATCCCAATCTAGTCAGACAATAGGTCTTTCCTTCGTACCGGATCAACTGGAACTTCCAGAGACGTCTTGCAACATGAATTTGTAAATATGCAAATTTCTTTAGTCTTCGCATTGTTCGCTTTTAGAATCCTTTCTATATTCAGTACGCAAAACAATAATTTACCAAAATAGCTTGAAGAGTTCTGTCTCTGAACAAAAAAAAAAACATTCCTTCAGTTGTCTGCACAGAAATCCCAACCATCATTAATGGACCTGAGGTCATCTCGTATCCTGCCCACTGAACTCCTTGTCGTTCGTCTTTTTATACATTTTCTATTTTGCCACATTTGCATATCTCGCATGATCTCTTCCATGGCCGTCATGTATACTTTGATGCTTTATCTGTTATCGTGTTTCTTTTTTTGCCTCTCTCTCGGTAAGTCTGCTTTTCATACCTCTAGCTTTTCTTGTTGTGTAGCAGGTACATATTTAAAGAGATGACGGGTTCATATCGGAACATGTATAATGGGGAACTCATAATACACGAATAACGATGATGATGACAATTCTGAGGGGAAGACATAAGAGTTCTTTGTACATCATGACGACTCTGATGATAAATACGGAGGGAGACATTTATAACAGACTGGGGTGATTCTTGTTAACACATATAGAGGGGGGGGATTCATTATTAATGATGGTGGGGAGGAAACATAATACTTGGAAAGGTTATACAAGAATTCGTTTATAGATGAATATACAAAACACATGTACCTTTTCACGAGACAAACAGTTACAAATTATTGATGGTGATTCCTTTATTCAGCCGATTGATGAAGTCAGGAATTCAAACTTTTTCGGCTACATGGTCTACTCTTCTACCCTTTCGCCTCTAAAGGGCTCCCAGTCTCCAACTGACTCTATCACTGCGTGTGATCTTCTCTGATTATCTGATCCTCCCTAACTGACTGCCTAACCAACTTTGAACCCTAATTCAATATATTGAGAAATTTCATTTGTTTATGACGTCAGAAGTGTGGTTCCCAATGTGACTAAATTCAAGCCTTTCCGACTACATATTCTACGCTTCTCCCTTCGCCTCTAAGGGGCTCCCACTCTCAAACTGATTCTATCACCGTGTGTGGTCTGTTCTGATTATCTGATCCTAATTAACTGACTGCCTCTAACTTCGAACCCTAGATATATTGAGACATCTCCTTTGTTTATGACGTCAGAAGTGTGGTTCCCAACGTGACTAAATTTAACATGGATTTACATATGTCTGTCCAAACACACTTTTGGCAAATAAAGAATTCTCAATTCTAATTGTTTAAAATCTAACTTATTTTTAAACATTATTTTTTTAACTCGTATTGTCCATTCTTTTAACTGACATACTTAATTACCAGTTCTTCTAAAAGAATCAACAATCGCTTTTTTCTGATATAAATAATATTTAGCTATTTCTAAAAGAATTAACAATGGATTGCATTCCTAGGATGTAAATTATCCACTTGCCTACAGGGGTTCGATTCTAGCCTTTTCCTAATATCATTTTCACTTATCCAGACATGAGAAGAGGACAGCTCTTTCATGTAACAAAACAATCTTTCCTTTGGTAACATTTGACGCGTTTGGTGGAAGAACAATGTAAGCACCTGCAGCAACCACTATGCCTGGGCAGAATAAATTTCACAGTGATCACTACTTTGAAACACCCATTCGTATGAAGAACGCATAGGAACATGACGACGTAATGCAACCACTGCACACATAAAAGAAAAGGAACTATGTTACGCTCCCTCGTGTATGAATACAGTAAACAGGCTGGAACGTTCAAGAAAGCATGTATATAAATATTTACTCACCACAAAATCAAATCAGTTTTCTCTTTAATTTCACAAGTTTAACAAGCGTTCGAGTAAACTCCATCTTTAGGAGACATTAAAATCGCCGTCATGATTTTACGTGCAACAGGCATGAACAATGCAGTCTACTATCCCAAACCTAGCGAATAGTTCATACAGGAAGTTGGTAGTTGCCTCGGGCGTGGGGTTCTTGCATTTTAGTACTTCCAGCCACTTAGATAAGCTGTCTACAACAATGAGATAGTAGAAACCATCCAACGGTCCCGCAAAGTCTAAATGAATTCTCGACCAAGGTCAGTCTGGTTTTGCCCACAATAATATGGTTGTGTTCAAGTCTAACGTAAATAAGTTCTTGATGAGCCGTTCCATATAAGTTATCAAATTTAACAAATTTTCATTACTAATGATTATTATATTGTCCAATTTCTACTGTACACTCTTTAACTCTTATCCTTGAGTGGCCTCTTGGCCTTGATAATGGGTTGATACCTATGAAAAAAAAAAAAAAAAAAGAAAAAGTCCAATGTGAACAAGTTCTGATTGA
This sequence comes from Euprymna scolopes, assembly GCF_053919585.1. NCBI lineage: Eukaryota > Metazoa > Mollusca > Cephalopoda > Sepiida > Sepiolidae > Euprymna > Euprymna scolopes. The sequence goes on along the minus strand of NC_136517.1, from coordinate 86,862,594 downwards.
ATCGTCCCCCTAAGTAATCCAAGTTTCAAAATTCCCACTGTTTACTATGCTAAAATCACAATGACTAATGTATACATATTAACCCTGATCCTCGAGTGGCCTCTGGGCCTTGATAAGTGGTGACACCCTTGTAAAAAAAAAATCCAAATTGAGTCGGAGGAGCTTTCATAGCTAATGCGCATTCTCTACACTCCCTGACTTTTTCTTTGTCCAATCAAAAGCCAGCTCTCAATCACATGACCGAGTATATAAAAGGCGAAATCACGAACCTTTAATCCTCTTTCAACCTGACCCTGCCTGGGAGCAGACTTCACCTGGGGCTTAGGCCCCAGGCTAAATCGTGAGTACTACGAACTAGCTACGGCTCTCTTCAAACTCACATTTATTTCCACGTGCTGAACCTTAACGAACATTCTTTGTCATGATAAAGAACATACAATTTACACTCACCCACGACAATACGTAAACGCACTGAAGTCTTTGCTCTTTCTTTCTCTTTTAACTGGCTTCTTTAGTACAACGTGTAAACGGAATTGAACTGTTCTCTTCTTCAACCAGCCGACAATATATTAATTCTATTTCTACACAATAACACTTCAACCTACTAAGCCGTTTCTCTCTTGTACTCTTCTACCAAAGCTACTACCGAAAATGACAAATAAAGTTGTTTATTAATATAGAATGCAACCCCATTTCGTTGTCTCTATTTTCGTGACCCCGATGTGATTGAGAGCTGGCTTGTGATTGCACAAAAAAAGTGGCTTTCTGTTCTGTATTATTCACTGCACTGATCTCTACATGGTTTATGACTACAGTAAAACCTCGGGATACGGAATGAAAAAGTAGTTCCAAAATATGGTACATAAGGGGGGACGAATACCGCAACCAGGGGCTGGAGAAACATTGTATTCCACATCGTAACCTGAAAAAAAAAACGTATCCTGGGGTCACTGTATCCCGAGGTTCTACTGCATACCTGGTTAAATTTGTACTTTATGAAAGAACTAGCGGGGGGGGGGTACCCGGGTGTTTGTAGGTGTGTGTGTATGGGGGGGGGGGAATAAGTAATAACCCTGAAACGATGTTAAAAAAATCGAAAAAAACAAAACAAAAAAAAAAAAAACGCTGTGTGTATAGGGGGGGGGGAGTAAACTAAAGAATAAGAGAAATAAAAAAAATAAAGAAACGTTGCCCGCGTAAGGGGGAAAAACAGTCTATTCCACATCGTAACCTGAAAAAAACGTGTCCTAGGATCAGTGTATCCCGGGGTTCTACTGTATACCTGATTAAATTTGTACTTTATGTTAGAATGATATTGTAAGTTTGTCTTTGTCATTAAATAGTTAAAAATTTCTTCCATTACACAAACCTTATTTAAACCTTATTTCAAAGGAGCATCATTATACTCCAAACATTTAACCTATTTTTTGTGAAAGTATCAAATGTCACTTATGTCGTTCTTCCACTGAGCGCATCATTTATTTGTTAGATATTTAATTTTTTTACCACTTTTTTGAATTTCTGTGGATAGTGAAACAAACCCTTTTTTTTTTTTCACGTTCATAAAAGTTAAAGCTAAAGTTACCATAAACAAGTCAATGATTTTATTTATTTATTTGCTCCCGGGCAACGCTGGATAAGTAAATGCTGTGCAATATAAAGTTGTTCCTGGCTTAAGTAAATCGAATCGATTAATAAATGAAATCAAAATTAGAATGAAATCGATTACCTTTCATGCATTTACAAATATATCCATTAATCTGATCGATGCAAACGCCGCGATGTTTGCATGGGTTGCTCACACATTCATTGATGTTCTGTTCACAGTTGTGGCCAGTGAAACCCGACTGGCAATGGCATCTGTATCGGAAAGCATCCAGTTCCTACGTTGAATAAAATTAGAAGATACTTGTGATTGTAGAAAAGTACAGACCAAAAACCTGCATTCATTCACACACACACGCACACGCACACGCACACACACACACACACACACGCACACGCATACACACACATGCATACACACACACATGCATACACACACACACGCACACGCATACACACACATGCATACACACACACATGCATACACACACACATGCATACACACACATGCATACACACACACATGCATACACACACACACACACACACGCACACGCATACACACACATGCATACACACACACGCGCACACGCATACACACACATGCATACACACACACACACACACACATGCAAAGCTTCTTTCTTATAACTGCACACCTGTGGAATTCTTTTCCATTTCCCTGCTTTCCAGCTGACTACAATATGATTGTCTTCAAGTCCAACGTAAACAAATTCTTGATGAGCCGTTCCCCTTAATTAATCCAATTTACCAAATTTCTGCTACTAATGATTACTACAATATTGTCCCATTGACTAGTGTACACTCATTAACCCTTATCCTCGAGTGGCCGCTGGGCCTTGATAAGTGATGACTCCTTTGTAAAAAAAAAACCAAAACAAAACAAAACGTACACAATCCTCGTTGTAGCAATATCAGACTTTTTATGTTTTGTTATCTTTGCTTAGATCTCTCTTTTTTTTTTTTAATTTTCTTATCAGTTTGTTGAAGCTGGGGATGGGGCATCCTACCGAATGCTAAACATTAACCCGCTAACTCAGATCATCCAACTGAAAAATCTTTTTAAAATTCTGATTGACCCTTTTAATCGCAAATGTTTGAATTTCTCTTGCACTTGGTTCACCAAGTATATTTGCCAGTTAGTTTTTGAAATTCTTTTTCATGAGTCCAGGTGCTCCTATAATTACTGGAATGATGGAAATCTTCCTAAGATTCCAGTTTCTCTTCATGTTGTGCATAAGACGAAATTTAGAAGAGATGTTGTAAGTCTTTCGCGGTTTTCAACCAAAAGAAACCACTCATCAAAAAAGATCCCAATTCACCACAGCCAACAACCTTTCGACAAGCACTTTGACGTGAATAATTATCCCGAGGAACACTGTAACAGTACAATTCCTGCTAGAATAATATTCACAACGTTCCCAGCTTCAATTTGATTTGACACATGAATTTAAACCTCAAACAGATGACTCTACAGTACGTTAAAAACACAAAAAACAAACACAAATCAAAAACGAAAACGACGACCAACGCTACGAGCCGCTTTTGTCTACAATTACATCCGCCGGACGAGTATAAATATGAAAGACAGACCATCAGGCAGCAAGGGCCGTCCCCACCAGCAACTCAACCCAACACAGCAGCAGCAGCAACAGCGGAACCACTACAAAACAGGATTGGCTACCTCCTCCAGACAGCAGCTGAGCCCAGCAGTAGCAGCAACCACTTGCCGCCGACTCGTTCAATTTCCAGCTGCCCAGCATCTCAAGTCAGCGCATATTTTCCTGTTGGACTCCAACCGTCAGCCCAAGACCTACCACGATTCAATTTCTTTTTGGAAAATAAACCTGAACGGAATTGCACCTACTGCATTGTCATCTCCTCTTTGCCATCGTCATTTTGCGTCTTTTTTTTTTTTTGCCTGTGTCATCTTTTAGTTGTAGGGTTGATTGCCACCGACATTCGGCCCCGCAACAAGTCTATCTCTGCTTATCATTTCTGTGGCCACATCCAGGGTGCAGGTCTTAAGAGTGCCCTTTCCAGCCTTAACTGTCTTCCAAATTTATTGGACGAGAATCTTTTCTCCTCCCTATTGACGCCAGTCCCAAAGAGCCTGACATTGCTGTTTTATTCAGGGCGGTGATGGTGGTCAAATGGTTAACGACACGGACTGACGACCTGGGTGTTCCAAGTTCGAATCCAGTTTATTCCACAAAAAATCACTTTCATTTAGGATGTTGGCAACCTTCTTGTGGTTCTTCCTGTAAGTAGCCGATGTCTTCCTAGAAAGAATTCTGACTAGAAAAATATCGGAGAAACCAATGTCAACAATAGAATCTTCGGATTCATGCGATGATGATGACGACGACGATGATGATGATGATGATGATGATGATGATGATGACTGTTTATATTCAAATTACAAATAGTTTTGTACAAAAAGAATCAAACGTACGAAAACTAATAAAAAGAATAAGATACTATGCAGAATACAAATATGTACACATGTTGGTTAAAAAAATTTCCAACAAAATTGAAATCAAATTAATTGTGTCACAAAAAAAAAAAAAAAAAATCAATTGAAAATACTTTCTCATCGTAATCAAGATGGGATTAGAGATTTCCTGTAATGATCCGGTCCTGTTGATTTTGTGATGGGAATCAAGTTCTGTGCAGTTCTAGGTGGACCACCCTCCCAGGTTTTGCCTTCTCTCTTTGAGAATTTACGTCCACTTCATGAATTTATATCCACTTAACTGCCTGACTAGCCGCACAATTCGGAATACTATAAATAAGACTATATATATATATATATATATATATATATATATATATATATATATATATATATATATATATAAAGAGATTCCAAAGGATATCTTACTGAACGCTTCTTGGATTTACTAATCACCACACCTATTACGAACTTTTGAAACTTGCTGAATATTTGCAACCAAAATTATTGGATATTGTTGAGTATATTTTTTCATTTTCTCTTATAAACTTTTATTTTCTTTCAAAAAACTTTTTTTCTCAACATTTTTTCAACCAGCAGAAATCGATATTTATCCATACATACATTTTGCTGACATTTTTCCTCCTATTTTTGAAACTCCATGTAATAAGGAACCTTTCACCTTTATTTCGCATTCCTTGTTTTGAATGAAATATTTACTACATAGCTTCATGAATTTATGTCTATTTCATGAATTTAGGAATGTCCCGGACAGGCAGTTTTTAATATCCTGAGATTAACAGCCAATGAAATTCAAGTGGACCTACTAGTTTCAAATGTACAAATGATGTGTGTATAATCAAAATGAATGAGAGAATCGAAATAAAAGAGGGGGTACGTTGTTAAAATTAATTTTATGGTTAATTGTAATGAGAAAAAAATATACCGTATATTTCGGCATATGTCAGGCGACTGTCAGATAAGACGAGGTACAAAATTGGAGCAAATTCTAATAAATTTATCATATATCGGTTGTATAAGATGACGGCTAAATCACGAAACCATGTTTGTTTAGTCTAGGCTAGAGATCGCAACACTCGGTATCTTATGAAATATTGGTTTTTAAAGATGATTTTTTTTTTTTTAACTTTAAGGGTTGTCCTATGTGCCGAAATATATGGTAACTATCAAGAAATTGAGTTTTCAACTTTGAAAAGTAATTGCCTCTCAGAAAAAAATACTGCATGCTGATAAAGTAACCCACTTGAGATTTTTGGGAATTTATGTCCACTTAACTTCACGAATGTCCCGGACAGACAGTTTTTAATGTCCTGAGATTATCAGCTAATGAAATTCAAATGGAGTCACTAGGTGGTCAATCGAACTGACACGTGATGTCTGTATCATCCAAGCAAGAAAATAAGAAAAGAAAATCGGAAGATTGAAATCTGAGTTTAACCTGGCAATTCAGTTGGTCTCATCACAAGTCTTCTGTCACATGGCCATTTTATGGCAGTAATGACAGAGACCACGGCTAGTCCGAAATTGAGTAGCACCGAATTCGGACAAAGATCATAATCAGACAATCACGGTCAGTGAATAGACATTTACAAGGTCACTTTCTTAACAGACAGACACACACGAGTGTTAAAAAATTAACTCCCCCTCTCCTCATTCGGAGCGAGGTCACGGAATTTTCACTGACCTGACATTTACCTCCATTCCAACACTTGTTGTGGCAAACTTCCTCTGAAAAAAAAAAAAAAAAAATGAGAAAAAAAGAGTTTTAATAAAACTAGCAAGGAAACCTGAGGTTTTCCAGGCACGATAACTTGAAAGTTGAGATCCAATTTTTTTATTATATTTTTATAATGTTATTTATATTTTAAAATGTTGTTGTTGTTGTTGTTGTTGTTGTTGTTGTTGTTGTTGTTGTTGTTGTTGTTGTTGATGATGATGATGTTGTTGTTGTTGCGATTGTTGTTTCAAGGGTTGCTATGGCGTTATTTTCAAATGCCTTATTTAAAATTTTCCGGCAGCAGATCGGCCAGAAAGACCCTTATAAGATCGCAATAAATCCAGATTATATATATATATATATATATATATATATATATATATATATATATATATATATATATATATATATATATATATATATTAAATAAAAGATGGGGAATAAAAGTTATATATAACTTTATTATAATATATATAAAATGTGCAAGAATTAAAATATCATATTTAAGTGTACTTTACGACCAGGCTTTGCCGGGAGTCCCTGCTAGCTTAGATAAATACTTTTGCAGTTTTAACAAAAGAGCTACAATAATATCAGAGCATCTCCATTTATGCTGAACATCTACAGAATTCCAACATCAATATATTATATGTGAATGAGTTCGCTGTGGAATTTCCACAGGTCCCGCTAGTTTTTAATTATTTATTTACCAACGTGATGTGCTGAATCAAATCGTATTAGTGGTGTTATGTTCTTTGAATTTTCGAGATAAATCTCATCTTCAGAAAGAGAAAAGATATGAATGACCACTTGTTTGTGGTGTGGTTTGATTACACTTACATTAAATGTTTGTCCTCTGTTTTCATTGAAAAAGAAATGAACTCACCTTGTTGGCACCTGTCCCCATAAAATCCATTCTGGCATTTACAGGAGAAGGTACCTGGTTTACCCTCCACGCAGAAACCGCCATTTTGGCATGGTTGCGATTCGCACTCATCAATCTCTGAAAAGAACAAAATTGTAGAGAGTGATTTGTTTTTGGTTGTTCTGCTTTAGGGCATATCAACCCTTTGGGTATCATTAAAATATATATATATATATATATATATATATATATATATATATATATATATATATATATTAGTGATGGGACGATTCCAATATTTTTCCCGATTCCGATACAATTTCCGATTCTGTGCTAAATTCCAGATTCCGATACAATTGCCGTTTCCGCTTCTGATTCTTTATAAATCTCTAATTATCTAACTATAACATTGTTATTTTCCTCGATTTTCGTAAAAAAACACGTTAAATATGCAGATATTTTCATAAACGTCAAATTACACTTGTGGAGGATGATCTATCGATTTTAGCTTTACTGGTATTTTAAAATCAATAAATATTTATTATTTTATCATTTTATTACCAGCGACGGAAGATTTTGCTTTAAACAAAATCAAATAAAAAGACAATTAAAAGAATCGTTTTGGCATCGGAAAATAGGCACCAATTTTTCCGATTCTGATACTGATTCCGATAACCCACAAATGTTCCGATTTTTAGAATTCCCGATTCCGATTAATCGTCCCAACACTAATATATATATATATATATATATATATATATATATATATATATATATTATATAGTTACATATATATTACATATATATTATTATAATATTTAAGAAACTTGTTTCTTATCGTTGAGCACTTTCAGTTGAATTTAGTCGGTCAATTTAGCTCTTATGCATAGATCATCATATAATAATTTGATCATTCTTACTGGCGTAAAATACATTTAAAAATAAAATATTTAAATTTCAACGTTATTTCACGCGATTAGATCACTGTGTGACTGACGTTAAAAACATTTAGAAATAAAATGTTTAAATTTTTTTAAATTTTAATGATTTATGAAAACAAAATATTAAAAAGATAAATTGAAGTGGGAGGGGGTGATATTAAGCGACATTTTAGACTCAAAATAGAAGGCAATAGTATGTGTGGGTATGCCTCACTAGAAACCCTATATGCTAATTTGTTTTTATCCACCCCCTCCCTTGCGCCGACCTCTTCCTTCCTTTCTTTCTTACTTTCTTTCTTTCTTTCTCCTATGCTAGACAATACTCTTAATCTAAGTTGATTTCAAATGTTTTCACTTCCCCCCCATTCCTTATCGTAATGTAATCATGCTGACGCCTTCGTTCTTCTTCCGTCTTTTTTTTTTTTCCTTTTTTCTTTTTCATTGTCTTTTCGTTTCCCTTTTTATCCCTTTCTATTCCCCCCATTTATGTTGACATTCTCTCCCCCCCCACCGCAATCTAAAATTTCACATGTAATATTTTTCTATATAAATAAAAATATTATATTTTGCTCTTTTTTTATTGAGCACTCTTAATAACCTTGTTTTAATTCATAAGTTTTATCTTCTGAATACCTTCAACTTTATATATATATATATATATATATATATATATATATATATATATATATATATATATATATATATACACTGACGCCCAGTATGCAAGTCTCCTAGACCTCTTTCTCACAACTTGCCCTGAACTGTGTTCAGCTTCTGTTCATTTCAGCTTCTGTTCTGTTCAGCTTCTGTTCTGTCTCCACTTGGATCTTCCGGTCACTCAGTTGTATCAGTTAAGATAAAAATGAAATGTAATAAGTCCCATCCCAAATATACTTCTCCATTGTACAGTATATCGATACTCTATGGCTGACTGTGATAGCTTCTGCACATTTATATCAGATCTACCTCTGCGTTCCATGTTTAAAAAGGATGTGTCCTCTATAGTATCAGACCTGACAGAATGGTTAATTGTAGGTATAGACCGTTTCATAGCCTCAAAAAGATTCCAGCAAAAACCTAACAGCCAGCTGTGGTTCTCTCCGGAATGTGCTGCTGCCATTGCGAATAGAAATCACCTTTTCCATTGCTTCCAACGTAATAGATGTACTGAGATTAAAGCCGCTTTCAGAACTGCCAGCAACCACTGTAAAAAAAGTAATAAAGAACTCAAAAGAGTTGTATGCTCAGTCCGTCAAGTCCAAAGTAGCTGAACAGCGGCTTGGTTCCCACCAGTTTTGGCAAATAGCAAACAGAATCCTGAACAAAAGCGTGTGCTCTCTCCCAACTCTCATAAATGGACCTGAGGTAATCTCGTCAGCATCACACAAAGCCAAACTCTTTGCCAAGAACTTTGCTGAGATGGTTGATTACTTCTCTATTTAACACAGATTCCAGCAACTTACTCATGACACACAGGAGACTTATTGGCTTGTACTGTGAGGGACATGAGCGATCACCTGAATTCTTAAATACAGGGCATACTGATGAGATTTTCCTGGGTGACGAGAAGCAATTCTCCTTAAGATAACGTTTAAACAGTTTTGTAAGGATGGGCGCAAGTTCTGGTTGAAGTCTATTGAGTACTATAATTGATTACTATAATCACAGCCACGAAAAATAACCTTGTTAGTGACACGCAATATGGTTTCCATTCTGCTAGATTTACAACAGATGTGCTTAAGTTATATCGCATAGGATTAGTGAATCTCTCGATGGAGGCTACCTTTCTAGGGCAATTGCTCTTATGAAGATTATTATTAAGAGTATGGCATAAAGGCTTACTTTACAAGATCTCCAGCTACGGTATAGCTGGAAATGTCTTATCAATTATTAAATCATTTCTCTCTGATAGGTTCATAAGAGTAGTAGTTCATGGGCAGAAATCAGAAGCTCACAGTATTAATGTTGGAGTCTCTCAGGGGTCCATCCTGGGCCCAACTCTCTTCCTGATCTATATTAATGATCTTCCAAATCACATCCTTACATCATTCGTAGACATCTATGCTGATGACACTACTATCTATAGTAGCACATCTAAGATCGTAAATGACCAAGTTCTCCCTGATTCTCTTTCCTCTGATCTTGAGCAAGTAGTACAATGGGGAAAGAGGTGGCTTGTTACTTTTAATGCATCTAAAACCAAGCTTCTATCTTTGCATCATCAACGCTCTGATCCCCATCTGGCATCAATTGAAATGAATGGCTCTTGTTTTAGGGAGGCCTCATGTTTTGACAAGATTCTGGGCTTGACCTTTACTCCTGATCTTAAATGGAACACATACATTAAATCTTTTGCCAAGGCCACTGGAAAAATGGTGGGATCCTTCTATCGATCCAGTAGATATCTCACTGTTGATGCAATTCTCTATCAGAGAGGCGGTAGCACTCTCTATATAGGGATGGCCCGTACACACCTATATACGCCTACAAAACAAAACTATCCAAATCTCAACTAAAATCAACTTATAAGTTTCAAAAAGCACATATTCTTACAGAGAAGTGTCTTACGAATCCAGCGAGTGTCAGAACGTCGGTTGAAATGTCAAAAGAGAGCAGAAAAAAAGGGTACAAAAATGGCCAATTGTTCTTCTTTCTTCTTTCTTCTTCTTTCTTCTTTCTTTTGAGACGATGTATCTCGGTGTACGAACGGTCTCTGACAACAGTTCAAGCATCAATCGACTGCTCTTTACACGGAGAAGTGCAGTGACCCATCGCTTTTTAGCTAACTTCATAATTAAATAAGATTACGTGTAATAACAAGTTTTAAACACTATATACCCAATGTAGACAGACCACTTCGAACACGGAACTTCTCTCAAAAGGGACAGCTCCAAATAATACACCGGATGCTCACAGACGTTCCAGTTTGTCAGTGGCGTATATTTCTTGGACGCTGAATATTTGAGGTGAACGTTAAAGTTTTTTCTTCAAACAGTAACCCACCAGCGTTAATGAAACCACGAAATCTTTATCTCAGTTGATCAAAATTGTTATAAGAGTAACCTATCAGCAAGTACGACGTCAAAAAAACAATGTTATAAAAACAAATAATTCTTCAGATTTTGGACTGTAAAATATGTACAAAATGTCAATGCTTTGACCAGGATTCGAACCTAGGTTAGCACGGCCACAACGTGGGGTCCTAACCTCTAGACGATCACGGCTAACACTGACGTCTGTCGCTCTTGGCAGAAAGACACATGACTACTGTCAAACTATTGAAAAATAAGGAGGAAACTTGAAATTCTCACGCATGCGCAAAAATACACTATAGCAACCATTGTTAAATGAAGCTGAATCTCTTCGCTCGCTAAGAAAAGTAGATCAGACCAGTTCTTCTAAGAACTCACCAAATGCCAAAGGAAATAAGTTAAATTAACCGCAAAAGAAACTGCAAGAAAGTCAAGAAAAATTTGATAGTGAAGGTATGAACATTTTAGAACTTTATAATACTCTAACTGTTTTATCAGAGAGGCAGTAGCACTCTCTATGTAATATAGAACCGATGGAGGACCAAGAGGCAACTCCTAAGGCCCAAAACCCAAAGACCTAAAACCCAGCAGGAAGCGACCTGCTACTAATGGAGGCGGCAATGAGCCGCCTCCTAAAAAAGACAATACTATCATGAATGTAAGTTTAAAAATAAGACTGTCAGTAAAAATACTAATTAACAAGAATAAAAAAGCATTGGAAATGCAAAAGGATATAGGGATGGTATGCCAAAAAGTATACAAACAAGATAGCTATGAATGGCTAGGCACATGGAAATAGAATTGCATCCAAAGTATAGCCCTATAGCTTTTTACAACTGTAATGATGGCACGGAATGAAGATTGGAGAAAAGCTATAGGGCTATACTTTGGATGCAATTCTATTTCCATGTGCCTAGCCATTCATAGCTATCTTGTTTGTATACTTTTTGGCATACCATCCCTATATCCTTTTGCATTTCCAATGCTTTTTTATTCTTGTCTATATAAGAGCCAGGTACGTCCAAGGATGGAGTACTGTTGCCACATCTGGGCAGGAGCTGCTAAAAAGGACTTATCCTGCCTTGATAGAGTTCAAAATAGACTTTGTAGCCTCGTAGGGAGTGTCCTTTTCTCTTCGCTGTGACCTCTTTCTCACAGAAGAGATGTTGCGAGTTTGTGTCTGCTTTATTGTTATTTTCATCGCAAGTGCTTGACTGAGCTTCTTTCTTAGAACTGCACGCCTATGGAATTGTCTTCCATTTTCCTGCTTCCCAGCTGACTACAATATGGTTGTCTTCAAGTCTAACGTAGAAAATTCTTGATGAGCTGTTCCATATAAGTTAACAAATTACTGAATTTCCATTACTAACAATTACTTTATTTTCCAATTGTCTACTGTACACTCTTTAACGCTTATCTTCGAGTGGCCTCTGAGCCTTGATAAGTGGTGATGCCTATGTAAAACAACAAAAATAAAGCACATGTAGAGACCTAGACGATCCATGTATATTATGCTTCATGAAAAATTTGCTATCCTATACTTTAAAGAATAATCCTATACTTTAAAGAATAATCTATTAAACTGGAGGAGAGAAATAGTGAACAACTGTGTACACAGGATAAAATTTACTTTAGGATAGCGATACAAAGTAATTTAAAAATTAACAATAACAATAGAAAATAAATAAATAAAATAAACATACATATACTTAAATTATCATATATATATATATATATATATATATATATATATATATATATATATATATATATATATATATATTTAAATTCAATATATATATATATATATATATATATTTAAATTCAATAAAAACCCTCCAAAATTTGCTGATGAGGAGACCTTGCTTACCAAAAAACTATATATAATTATTCTACATAACTTGATGTATACCACAATAAAAAGCATTGTTTTCCGAAACGATCGTACAGATAATTGATTTTGTTGTTGTTCCTTCTTATGAAACGGATTTTTAATTTAATTAAAATTTGATTTTTAAATTTTAAATTATAAATCACATTACTTAATATTGAATTAGCTCTAGGACATTTAACTATCGAGCTTATTATATATCTAAATTACAACGAGCACTTTCTATTTCCTGTATTTTAATTAAACTAGTAATTTCACTGTTACATTAAAATACACTCAGCTCTTTAGACTATTGTTCTAATCTCCTTTAAATTATATATATATATATATATATATATATATATATATATATATATATATATTAATATAATATTAAAAAAATATATAAAAAAATCACATTTAACTACACCGTAGGTTTAAAATAGGTCCGATCACTAGATATCTACGCTTCCCACTAAAAAAGCACACATAAAGGAAGGGTTGAAACTAAGGTCATGTGGGCCTTTGTCCCGTAAGTGCCTGCCCATTGGCTGATTAGGAGATTTAGCCCGCAAGGCCTTATATTTAAATTTGAGTTCAGCACCATGCAAAATTGCTAAATAAACATACACAGAAAATTTTGGACAACTACGGTAAAATAGTCCCAAAAATGGAGTGTTTTATTAGCCCTAAAAGAGCCCCTGGGGCGCACCCAAGTGTTATCACGAAGTATAGACAAAAAAAATTATACAGAAATCAGTTAATTACAACTTTTCAGAAAGTTTTATAAAAATCCAAGGCATGACTTTTTTTAATAAGCATAAAAATGTCAATTTTAGCCATTTTAACCCGAAAGACACCACTAGGAGAGCAACCGGAATTTTCATGGAAAATCCGTTCTGTTACTTTTTTTTTTTTACTCATATTATGTTTAATGTTTGTGCAAAATTTCAAAAATTCCAAGGCATAGCTATTGAGAAAAGTGGGGACAAACAAATAGACGACCGTATAAGGGTGAATTTACTAGTCCACACTCCTTATGTCGGGGGGACCCACAAGATACACCTGAAGGAGATCGGGTGCTACATTGACTGAAACGTTGTGAAAATAACACTCAAGATGAGAACAGCAGTCCGAAGTATTTTTTTTTTTTTGTTACATGGAGTTCACCACTTATCAAGGCCCAATGGCCACTCGGGGATAAGTGTTATTGTGTGTACAGTAATCAATGGGATAGTGTAGCAATAGTATTGGAGAATTGATAAGGTGTCATTACTTAGGGGGGGGCGGTTCATCAGGAATTTGTTTGGGTTGGACTTGAAGACATCCAGGTTGAAGTCGGGAGGGAAACAGGCAAGCGGAACAGAGTTCCACAGGCGTGCAGTTCTAAGAAAGAAGCTTTGTTCATGGAATCTACGTTTTGATTTAGGCACAGATAAGGAGTGGGGAAAATTAGCGACGGTGGTTTCAGCTAGTCGGGTGTTATTTGAAAAAGATTGGCGAGGGGGGACCAGAGAATGGAGCTCAGACGAGCACTTGCCATGGAAATAACGATAGAACAAAGACAGGCTCGCTACGTCTCTTCTGTGGGAAAGAGGTTGCAGGGAAAAGAAAAGGGCATTCCCCACCAAGCCACGAAGTCTATTTTGTACTCTGTCAAGGCAGGATAGGCTGTTTTTAGCGGCTCCCGCCCAAATGTATCCATATGAATAATCAACCAGCATCTCAAAAAATCAGAAACGTAATGCTCTGCTGTACCTTTGAAACAGAAATCTCCCGTGAATCCTTCAGCACAATGGCACTGGAATGAACCGGGTTCTATTTCATAGCATGTCCCGTTGTTTAGGCAAGGCGCGGAATCACACTCGGAGATATCTGAAATTGAAAAAGAAGACCGGAATAAATGAAGGAACATATCGCCATTAGTTGTTTCATGTAGATATTTCACATACTTAAAAAAAAAAAAAAATAAAATAACGACACTTGTAGTTTAATTAAGACATTAAAAAAATGAAAATATCGAAAAAAAGGTTATATTATACGTATCCGTTTTGGACTGAAGATCTCCGAAAAAAAAAAAATTCACTTAATTTGATCGAGTAGTTTTTTATTTTTTTATTTTATTTTTTATTTTTTTTTTTTACAGCAGAAAAAACACATTTTTATGACACACGGTGAAGGTAGACATCTTGCAATTTTTTGAACACGCCACGGAGAGATAACTCAATTTAAAGCACTGACACTCCCTCCCCATCTTTAATAACTAGCTTTTCTTCCTAAAAATCGAACCTTTTGCTCGGTATCATAACAAATTGTTTTTTTGCTTTAAAAAAAAAAAAAAAAAACTACTTGATGAAATTAAGTGAATTTTTTTCGGAGAACTTCATTCCGTAACGGATACGTACAATATAAACTTTTTTCGATAATTTCATTTTTTAATGTCTTGATTAAACTGTACAAGTACCAAAATAAGAATAAAAAAAAAATTATACGAAAGACAAAAGAAAAACACAAACATATCACGAAATATATGTGGGTGCAAATGGTAGACAAACCGGAAGCAAACGAGACATTTTTAGATACACGCTTCCGGGTTCAAAAATATAAGTCAACAATAAAATAAACGACTTAACTTGTAAATTTAAATTTCATTTATTGACTATTAGATATTTTTTTTTCCAAATAAAAATATAAAAATAAAGATATAAAAATAAAAAGATAAAAATATAGAATAAAAATAAAGAAGAAGAAGATAAATATAAAAATAAAAAATAAAAAACATAAGCTTATCAAGAAAAACGTACACATGTGCGTGTCAGCTGTCAACAGAAAGACAGGAAACGAATCAGACGTTGATATCATCATATCAGTTTCTAAATAAATCGGTCGACATATCGCTGGAGTCCAAATTTAAATTTACTTTAATTTATTGAAGATAAAAACGAATTAAGAATTAATAGAATTCACTATGGTCATAATAGACAAAAATTAATAAAAAGTTGGGTTTTTTTTTTTTTTTTTTTTTTTTTTTAATTCTTACCTATTTCGCAGTTTTTCCCTGTAAATCCTGTTTTGTCACAATCACAGCTATATTCTCCAATATTTGGTTGAACGCATCGTCCACCATTGAGACACGGTTGGCTGATACATTCATTGATGTCCGTCTCACACTGCTGACCTGCCGTTCCGTTCGGACAGATGCATGCATACTGACCATGGATTCGTAAGATACACGTGCCTCCATGACGACACGGCCACGACCTGCACGGATCGTCCTTGATGTGACAAAGGGTTCCTGCAAACCCGACGGGACAGATGCATCGATAATAGCCCGGGCTCGTGTTCTGACATGTGGCACCATTGAGGCATTTGGAATCAGCACAAGCGTCTATTCGGGATTCGCAAAGACTTCCGGTAAAACCCCAGTGGCAAATACATTGGAAACTACCGGGGATTCCTTGGATGCAACCTGACAAAATAAAATTGAAAGTGTTGCATTGTTCACTCATACATAATTTTTTTTCAGAGTTTGGAGCGATGCTACCAATAAATATATATATATATTTCTGTAAAAGTCTGAGGAAGCTCCAGACGGGCAAAAAAAAAAAAAAAAAAACGGCCTGGTAGCTGAAACAATAATGTAACTTAATAGAAAGATACGGTAATAAAAAATAAAACGTATATATATATATATATATATATATATATATATATATATATATATATATATATACACATCAGCGGCACCACTTATCAAGGCCGAGAGGCCACTCAACAGTAAGGGTTAAAGAGTGTACAGTAGACAATTGGACAATATAGTAATCGATAGTAATGGAAATTCGGTAAATTTGTTAACTTAAGTGGAACGGCTCATCAGAAACTTGTTTACGTTGGACTTGAACACAACCATATTGTAGCCAGCTGGAAAGTAGGAAAACGGAAGACAATTCTACAGGCGTGCAGTTCTAAGAAAGAAGCTTTGTTCATAGAATCTACGTTTAGGTTTAGGCACAGATAAAGAGTGGGGGAAATTATTGATAGTGTTTTCAGCTAGACGAGTGTTTCTTGTTAAAGTTTGGTGAGGGGGGAGCATAGATTGAAGCTCAGCCGAACACTTTCTATGAAAATAACGATAAAGCAGAGACAAACTCGCAACATCTCTTCTATGAAATAGAGGTTGCAGCGAAGAGAAAATATATATATATTAAAGATCTTTAAAAAATACTTTGCAAAGATGCGATATAGTAAAATATTTCGATTGTTTTCTTTTCCTTATAAGGGAAATGGTTTCCATAATGTTTTATTGTTGAAGTGTTTTTTATTCAATAAATGAAAGAAAGGCTGCTATTGTGAAAATTTTCAAACGACATAATATTTGAAGTTGTCCGAATAGTCTTGAAACAATTGTAACTAACGATGAAATACACTATTTGTTGCTATCAACCCATTCTTTAATGTCTTTGTTTTTGTTAAAACAATATATGAATGTTCAATTATGAAATATGATAATTTTGTAGCTTACAGTTTAAGTCATCTCTTTTTGACTTAAAATTTATTGGTATATGAACGATTACTGAATTATATAAACCCAGTAAAATTCGGAACGCTACAAATAAGACTATATATATATATATATATATATATATATATATATATATATATATATATATATATATATATATATATATATATATATAACTTCAGAATAGTTTTTATTTAACAATCAGTTGTTATGGAAACGTGAGATTATAAAATTTACAAAATATTACTGGCAGTAATATTCTATAATGTATCCCATCTAAACAAGAATTGCTCAATATGCAAGATAGAGCAAATAAATTAAATTGTGATTCAATGAATTTAAAAAAAACTCTCATTGAAATGAAATGAAGTGGCTTAGTTTCATATCAAAGAATTTTAAGCAAGACAAAGAATACTTTAGAAAATTAATCTCCTTAACCTATAGGGTTTCGATGTCCACCATCTCATCATATTTTCTCTCCTCTGAGAGAACCTGCTTGTGTTGGACTTGAAAACAACCATGTTATAGTCAGCTGGGAAGCAGCCCCATGGTATTGTTCCAGAAATGAACAGTTCTAAGGAAAAGACTCTGCTCATAGAACTTTTACTTAGTTTTAGGCACAGATAGAGAGTAAGGGAAGTTGTTGATAGTGGTTGTAACTAGTCGAGTGTTTACCGCAAATGACTTATGATGGGGGGGGGACCATAAAGTAAAGCTCAGTCGAGTACCTGTCATAAAAATAACTATAGAGCAGAGAGGCTGTGCAATGTCTCTTCTATGAGAAAGAGGCAGTGGGGAGGAGAAAAAATATTGCCCAGTAGATTTCGAAGTTGATTTTGTATCCTGTCAAGGCAGGAAAGGAGGCTCTTGACAGCTCCTCCTCAGATGTGGCAATATCACTTCATATTAGGATGTTATATATTCACTGTGGATGGTAGTTCAAATATTCTTTTCAGACTATATAATTTCTAAATCTACTTTTGTCACTGGTCTATGATATATACACACTGACAGCGTGTAAAACACAACACATCTGATCTATAAAATAATAATATTTTTGTTTTTATTTCACACCAACAGTTTTGGATTTAAAATTAAAGAGGAGAGAAAGAAAGGGCGAGAGAGAGAAAGAGGGGAGGGAAAGAGGGAGATACAGGGAAAGATTTCATACCAACAGTTTTGGATTTAAAGTTAAAACTGGTGTTTTGACACTTCTGAAGGCGTGTGGGTTTGGTGTGGATGTTGGCAGTGAAGAAAATGCCGGCTTGTTTTCTCTCTTTGACCAATTGCTCTGCTTTCTATTTGTAACGATTTATACAAACATTCTTTACCCTTGGAATGCTTAATATTTCCCATTGTTTTGAATCCTTTGACCGATATTTTCTCACATATTTCTGGTCAAATTATGCATTCCAATAAACAATGGTGGAAAATCCTGCATTCCTCACATGGAATCTGTCTGTGTGTATGCAACCCATCGAATGTTTCTCTTCCTGGGGGTCACCTGCTAATCTAGCACTTGTACAGGCAGATATTTGCATTAATATTGAGATAGATGCCTGCTGGAACAGTAGACTGATCCAACTAATTTTCCAGAGATCTTGGAAACAGATTTGATGTATGCATTTCATTCCAGACCAGGAGTGAAGGTCAGTCCCAGAAGCTTGTTGCTTCTCTAAGATGAGAACCGTTCGTTTACTCTATCAAGCTACATTATTCATCCTCAATTTCATTCTAACTACCTAACCTCTGCATAAAAAATAAAAGTTCAACCAGTGTCATCCGATACCAACCTGATGCGTTGTGACATGGATGAGAAGCACATTCATCTATATCTATTTCACAAGATGTGCCAGTAAGTCCAGCTGGACAGACACACGAATACTGGCCTGGTGATCCCTGCACACATGTGCCACCATTGCGACAAGGAACGGATGCGCATTCATTGATGTCCGTCTCACAGTGCCTCCCTGTGAATCCACGTAAGCATTGGCATCTAATATAAAAAGAAAAAATTTTGTTAACAAATTTGATAAATTGTTTTTGTTTACAAATTTGATAAAAATTGTTAACAAATTTAACAAAAAATTGTTAACAAATTTGATAAAAAATTGTTAACAAATTTGATAAAAATTTTGTTAACAAATTTGGTATAAAAATTTTACAAATAATAAAAATTATAGTTAACAACTTTGACAATTAAAAATTCACTAAAACAAAATTTTGATAACAAATTTGATAAAATATTTTTGTTTACAAATTTGATAAAAAATTAACAAATTTGATTAAAAAATTGTTAACAAATTTGGTATAAAAATTTGTTAACAAATGTGATAAAAAATTTTGTTAACAAATTTGATAAAAATTTTGTTAACAAATTTGATAAAACAATTTTGTTAACAAATTTGATAAAAAAATTGTTAACAAATTTGATAACAAAAATTATAATTAACAACTTTGAAAATTAAAACTTCACTAAAACAAAATTTTGATAACAAATTGATGAAATTTTTGTTAACAAATCTGATAAAAAATTTGTTAACAAATTTGATAAAAATATCTTTAAAAGTACACCTGAAGAAGATCGGAGCTTACATCGACTGAAACACTGGAAAAATAACATTAAACTTCTGCATGTCAGTACAGTCAAGGAAGCAGAAAGGGAATTCCAAAGTCTAGTAGTCCAAAAGAAGAAACTAGAAAGCTTTCCAACATCTAGGGACCTTTATAGTGAAGAGGTGAGATTTTGCTGCTAAATGAGTTTGTCGGAGGGGGGTATGTATACATAGAGGGTAGCGAGTATTACAAGTTAATTAGAGCATATTCCATTAAAGTACTTGAAAACAGGTACATGAATGTAACATTGCGGTGATGGGGCAGGTGTTGGAGTTTGGTTGATAGTGTGGGACCTATGTATTTTCAATTTTACATGGATGTAAAAAAATTCATACAAGAAGAAAAAAAGAACGAAAAATAAAACGGTTGAGACCAATTTTTGAACAATGCAACATCATTCTTGCAAGTGTTCCTCGTCTGAGCTTCAATCTATACCCCCTCCCCGCCAAACTTTCACGATAAACACTCGACTAGCCAGAACCACTACCAATAGTTTCCCACACTCCTTATCTGTGCCTAAACATAAATGTAGATTCCATGAGCAAAGCTTCTTTCTTAGAACTGCACGCCTGTGGAGCTCTCTTCTTATTGCCTGCTTTCCAGGAGACTGCAATCTGATTGTCTTCAAGTCCAATGTGAACAAGTTCATGATGAACCGTTTCCCTATGTACTCCAATCTACAAAAGTCCCACTACCTATGTTAAAAACACTATAATAACATTGACTATTGTATACCCGTTAACCCTTATCCTCGAGTGGCCTCAGGGCCTTGATAAGTGGTGATTTCTGTGTAAAAAAAAATGACATTTGTCTATCGATTTTCAGTATTTCATATTTGGTTGAAAAAGCCTACAGGTGTTGTCGAAAATTTCCAACAAAGATAAAACTAATTGAACGTCATAAGATGACGTCAGCTTTCTTACCTGTAAAGGGATGATTTTTTTTGCAAACAAATACCATTATGTTGACAAGGCCTTGATGCGCAGTAGTCAATTTGACCCTGGCATGTTGGTCCTTCAAATCCAGGCTGACAGTGACACAAAAACATGCCCGGGGGTCCTTCCTGGCATTGCCCGTTATTTTGGCATGGGTGACTGGCGCATTCGTCAATATCCAGACCACACAAAGAGCCGTTAAACCCTGGAAGGCATTCACAGACAAATTCGCCGGGCTTCCCCTCATGACACGTGCCGCCGTTCAAACATTGGTTATCTTCGCATTCATTGTGATCAATTTCACACCTGCACAGGAAAAAAAAAATATATATATATATATATAAATAAATAAATAAAAAATAAAGACAGAGTATTTATTTATATTTTTATTTATTTATTTTTTATGGTTTTATTTTATTTTTACTTATATTTTAATTTTTTTATTAAAATTAAAAAAAAAATTTTTTTTATTAATATTTTAATTAAAATTTTTATATTTTTCTTTTAATTTATTATTTTTATTTAAATTGAATTTTTTTAATTTAATTTTTCCTTTATCTTTTATTTGATCAAAAACATTTTTTAATTATTTGAATTTTTTACTTAATTTTTACTCCTTTATTTCTTTTTTATTTTCAATCTTCATTAAAAAAATTTTTCATTTAATTTTTTCTATTTTTATTTTGATTTTAACTTTACAATAAATATTAGATAAAAATAACAAATAATGAAAATATTAAAAAATTTAAATTAAAATAAAAATAGAATTGAACACTCTTGATTGTGTACTGTTGTGCACGCATTTTGCATTTATAGGTGTTAAATTTCACTTAATTTTTGTGGCAATTGACACTGGCCTGGAGGTATCGCCCCATCAAATGGAGTCAAAGGTGACTTTATAACTAGGTTCGAATCTCCTGACCAGTAGTAATAGTCATTTTCTGCACTGATAATTGTAAAAGTAAATAATTATTTTTATGCCTCCAGACATACTTTTACAAAATATATATATTAGTGATGGGACGATTCCAATATTTTTCCCGATTCCGATACAATTACTGATTCCGATTCTTTATAAATCTCTAAATATTTAACTATATAGTTTTTTTTTTTCTCTCTGGTTACCGTGGAAACACACATGTTAAATGTGCAGATATTTTCCTAAACGTAAAAATATACTTGTGGAGGATAATCTATCGATTTTAGCTTTACTGGTATTTTAAAATCAATAAATATTTATTATTTTATCATTATTACCAGCAATGGGAGATTTAGCTATCAAATAAAGACAATTAAAAATATCGTTTTAGCATCAGAAAATCGGTACAAATTTTTCTGATTCCGATATCTTCGATTACTCATCCAAATACTAATATATATATATATATATATATATATATATATATATATATATATATATATATATATATATATATGTGTGTGTGTGTGTGTGTGTGTGTATATATATATATATATATAAATATATATATATAAAATAAAAATTACAATTAAATTTACCAAAATGATCCAAGATGGTAAAATTAAAGTATATTATAAATATTAAAGAATTAATATTTATAAAATTATCTCAGCCAGATGTAAAAGCTCGATAAAACCAAATAGGAAATAGAGCTTATAATATGAGCAAACAGTTAATATGTTAAAAAACACTTTGAAATGAGTTAAAAACATATTTAATCTGAAAAGGAAACACTAGATAAATGGATAGTCCTTAATCAGCGGAGTTTCAAAGAAATACTTTCCCTCTCATCAGAGGGTAGGAATTAGCAAAATGCGTGATCGGATTTTGCATGCAGAAGTATTTGATGGAACAACAAGTAAGTCAAAGATCTTACTTGAAAACAAAAAAAGTGAAGCAGAGGGAATATAGTGAAGAAAAAGGTGATTACACATCAATGGATAGTCTGGTGGAAAATAAAAAATCCAGTGACGGTAAAATCCAAATGTAAAACTTCAAGAAAGTTAAAAGAATTTCCATTTGTACAAGTAAAATCCAAGGAAAATGGTCCATAATAATCCAAAGGCAGAAATACATGGAATAATTCACAAAAATGTGTACAAGGAAAAAAGAAAAGATTCCACTAATATTAATAAAAGAAAAATAAGATATGCTTTTCACTCTACTTCCGAGACATAAAAATAAATAAAAATTTAATTAAATATAATAAAAAAATTTTTTCTCTTCCCTGATCTTTTTTATTTATATTATATTAACTATTATTATATTTTATTAACTATTATTATATTTTATTAACTATTATTATATTTTATTAACTATTTTCTCATATATATATATATATATATATATATATATATATATATATATATATATATATATATATATATATATATATATATATATATAGCTTATATGTTTACATATAATTTAAATACCTGGGCATAAAAATTATTATTTATCTAATATATAAAAGGTTATGTTTGTCTGTCTGTCTCCATATTTTCAAGCTCTATCTCTTCCGAAAGTAAAAGGCACTAGGACCCTCAAATGATTGGATTGTATTGTATTTATATTAAAGGTATTTGCAGCTTCTCTTCCAATTTTCGGATTTTAATCATGTCAAATCAAACTTTATTTCTTTTTGATGGATTGATTGTTGCTATTTCTTTTGATGCATAATAGATTCACTGATTGATATAATAATCAAGTGATTAATTTTGTGCTATGAAACAGATACTGTAATGAATTGTAAATGTGAACTGGATTAAAGAAATAAATTATAAGATGGTCAACATCAAAGGAAAACAATAATACAGCTTTATTTTAAAGCTTTTAATGAAAATAAAAATCAATTCAAGTAACTTGATTATATAGTAGAGCTGACATCTATTCAATGTAGCCACCTTCAGCCTCATAGAGGTCCAGAACTGGGAGCATGTCTTTTCCACAAGCACTGACAGGAGCTCAATGAATACTCGGTGGATGGCAACAATCAATGATGATGTTCTTAACATATGACCAGACGAAGTAGTCCAGCAGGTTCAGGCCTGGGGAAGAGGGGGCCAGTGAGAGAAGGGTATAAAGTCGTAGCACCCCTTCTTGGTCTATTGGACTTGTAGATGGTGTCGAATCCTGCTTCCACCCCCAGAGTCTGACAGTAGTCACCTGATTGCACCAGGAGATAATGACACTTTTCAGGACAGCTAGGTACACTTTGGTGTGGACTTTCAAACTGACTTTGAAGATGTGAGGTAACATGATGTGGCCTTCACTTGAAACCACAGACCATAACCGTGGCTGAAAACTTTGTTGAGCTGTGCCCTCGAGCATTGAACCATTCGGATTTGCATTTTGAGGGTGCTGGCAATGGTCCTGTTGTCATAACTTGGATCGGTAGAGAGCATAAGTTGTACAGTGGTGCATCTCCGATCTTGTTCGTAGAACATTGTTTCAATTTCAGACATAATAGAAGGCTCCTATCACTCTTGGGATTTGTATACAATTGACCAACTAGTAGATAGTTGGTTTTCATCAAACGGAAATGGAATCATGCCGTCTTTTCTTGGGCGACAATTTTATCATTCCGTCCTGTGTGCATGTATATATATATATATATATATATATATATAGTCTTTGAAGTTTTTAACCTTTAAAACGATACAAAAAAACATTTTTTATCATTCGTTTGAAAACCATCTAGTCAGTAAGTCATTTAATCACCTGCAATCACTGCATCAACTCGCTCTCGAATTTACCAATAATTTATTTTTCAAGGGATCATCAGTTGTTTACCATGAAACACTGTTTTGGAGATTTAAAAACAAAACAGTATATTACATCATGGCTCCCCAGCAGTGTTGATCAAATACCACCACCCTTAATCTTAGGAACAAGACATGTTACAAACATATATATATATATATATATATATATATATATATATATATATATATATATATATATATGATCATAGAATAAGGTTAGTGATTTCATTTTTCATATATAAATTATCATCATTTCCGACGACCTAAATATGCACCCATGTCGACTTTTTAGATTGGAGGCTGTTTTTTTGTAACGTGGCTGTTATGCTCAAACAGTGCTCATTACATTTCAAACCTACCTTGGACCCCCGTGCCGCCCAGCACTGTCGAAAAAGAACCAACAAACAAAATAAATAAATCTGACTCAGCTCTTTTTTTCTGTTTTAGCAAAAAAATTTATTACCATTAATTCCCAAACAATGCCGGCTTCTTGTTTTTTCTAACTGGTCATTTCATCTACAATGAGATTAACAAAACCCTGCCATTTCAACACCAGCTTAAAATCTCACGTCACCACCAACGAGTGACACATCTATCTCACCAGGCACACGTTTTTCTTTCTGCTCCACCACTTCAATTTTACACATTTAACTTCTCTCCAACCATGTGGTGTCTTTTTTTCTTTTTCTTCTCATGCAAGCCTGCCCACACTTCATAATTTGCATATGTGCTTTTTCGGCTACTGCTGCTTACATCTTTGCAAGCCAGCTATCCTACAGCTCCTGCTGATATTTTCCCACATATTAATATGCACTCTGTTACACTTTTTTCAAATTCATTTCAGATGTGTTTGTCTGACTTGTTATCTGCTTTTTTGTTTCTCCTCACCACTAGAAAAAAGTCACATGCGAACTTTTGCGTGACGGGATGGACATGCATATATTTATTTACATACAAATAAGTACACATTGCTCTTTATTATACAGTGAATGAAATAAGCGATTGCAAAACTAAAAAGCAGTTACCTTTCCCCTTCAAGTCATTCAGTACAGGTGTAATTAAATTGTCCTGGTGAGGGGCGTTTACACTGGCTATCGTTCCAACATGGTGCATACAAAATTACAGTTAGATCAGCACAGTTGTTTCCAAGAAAATGTGGAACGTTCACACAGACAAATAGACTAAGAGAAATTTAATATAGGCGTTTCCCTTAAAAATGTTTCCAAAACAATAGCACTCCCCCCCCCCAAATCTTTCACCACTAACTGAATCCCTAAAAAAAAGTCCCCCTCCTCCCCAAAATACACCTTGTTCTTTATTATAGAGTGGAAGATATAAGCGTTTGAAAAATCGAAAAGCAGTTACCTTTCTCCTTCGAATCCCCTGGTGCAGGTGCAGTTAAATGTTCCTGGTGAGGGGCTATTACAATGGCCATCGTTCAAACATGGCTGCGACAGGCAGACATCAAGGGTCTCGTTACAATGCTTACCGAGGTAGCCGTAGTCACAAATGCAAGTGTAGGTTCCGGCCTCCTCGTTTACACATTTGCCATTAGCGCAAGGATTTGACAAACACTCGTCAATGTCTTCCTGTATTAAGTCAAAACAGAGAAAAAGAAGAAGAAAGAAAAAAAAACGGAAGCGGATAAATTGGACAGTCAGTTCAATGCGTACAAAACTAAAAATAAATGCAATCCCTTCTGATCCATTCGGGCGGAATAAAAAAATAGGAGGTATTACTTTTAGAACGCCCCTTATATCTATTTTGGTGGGGGAGGGCTTGGGGGGGGGGGTTACTATGCCTTAGAACTTTTTATATACTCCTTAGATTATAATATCTACGATTTGCGAAGGGACGTTGTCTCTAGATTTATTTTGATTGACTTTTATAAAATTTATGCTATTCCATCCTCTCGCGTGTTTGTTCGTGTTTATCCTGCCTTGACAGAGTTCAAAATAGACTTTGTAGCCTAGTAGGAGATGCCCTTTTCTCCTCCCTACAACCTCTTTCTCACAGAAGAGACGTTGCGAGCCTGTCTCTGCTTTATCATTATTTTCATGGCACGTGCTCGTCTGAGCTTCAATTAATGTTCCCCCTGTCCTGACTTTCACAAAAAACACTCGTCTAGCTGAAACCACTATCAATAATTTCCCCCACTCGTTATCTATGCCTAAACCTAAACGTAGATTCCATGAACAAAGCTCCTTTCTTAGAACTGCACGCCTATGGAACTCTGTTCCGTTTTCCTACTTTCTAACTGATTACAATATGGTCGTCTTCAAGGCCAATGTGAACAAATTCTTGATAAGCCATCCCCTTAAGTAATCCAATTTACCAAATTTCCACTACTAAATATGACTACATGTTCCCCTTAACCGCTGTACACTCATTAGCCCTTATCCTCGAGTGGCCTCCGGGTCTTGATAAGTGATGACTCATATGTAAGAAAAAAAAAGGGAAAGTAAAAACAATTTTCATTGGCTTATAGTGCGAAATGTTGAACATTATTACTGCACATAGCTAAGAATATGATGCGGTACCTGAAATTGGTTATGAGGACAATGCATCACTGAAGACCAGTCCACTTGGATGCATCTAGAAAAATGTATTTTATGATAAGAAACTCAAGCAGATATTCATACCTCACAAAGGGTCCCATTATATCCGAATGGACAGATACAGTAAAATTCACCGGGACGCCCTTGGACACATTCTCCTCGGTTTAGACAATGGTTTGTCTCGCATTCATTAATATCTTCCTCGCAGTTTTTCCCTGTGAAACCGACTGGACACAAACACGTGTAGTTTCTGAAGGTGCGCGGTTGACACGTGGCACCGTTTAAGCACGGACTCAGAATGGCACAGGCATCCTCTTCAATTTGACAACGTCGACCTATAAATCCCCAAGGACAGAGACATTTGTAGAATCCAACGTCTGGCTCTTCGCAAGTGCCACCATTTATGCAAGGGGAACTTGCGCATTCCTCAATGTCTGCAATAGGGGAAAAAAGCAAAAGAATAAACTATGTTCTAGATAAAAAAACATATACGTTTTCAAGCTTATTAAGCTTAATTAATTAAGTAGATTCTGAAATGCGTGGATATATGAATAAATCATATATATTATTTTTATTTTATTTTTTTTATTTAATTTTACTTTTATTTTTCAATTATTTCATTTTATTGTTTTTATTTAGTTTTATTTTTAATTATTTTATTTTTTTAATTCTAATTTTATTTTTTAATTGCTTTATTTTATTTTATTAATTTTGATTTTATTTTTTAATTATTTTATTTTATTTTTTAATTTTAATTTTATTTTTTAATTATTTCATTTTATTGTTTTTTATTTTTTAATTAGTTTATTTTATTTTTATTTAATTTTAATTTTATTTTTAATTATTTTATTTTTTTTATTTAATTTTAATTTTATTTTTTAATTATTTTATTTTTTTTATTTAATTTTAATTTTATTTTTTAATTATTTCATTTTATTTTTTATTTTATTTTTCAGTCTATTTTTTAACTATTTTATTTTATTTTTTATTTAATCTTAATTTTGCTTTTTAATTCTTTTATTTTATTTAATTTTAATTTTATTTTTTAATTATTTTATTTTTATTTTTATTTTATTTTTTAATTGTTTTTTATTTTTTGATTTTAATTTTATTTTTTAATTATTTTATTTTATTTTTTATTTGATTTTAATTTTATTTTTCAATTATTTTATTTTATTTTATTTTAATTTTATTTTTTAATTATTTTATTTTATTTAATTTTAATTTTATTTTTTAATTATTTAATTTTATTGTTTTTATTTAGTTTTATTTGTTTAATTTTAATTTTATTTTTTAATTGTTTAATTTTATTTTTTATTTTAATTTTATTTTTTAATTATTTTATTTAATTTTTTAATTTAGTTTTATTTGTTAATCATTTTATTTTAATTTTATTTTTATTTATTTTTATTTTATCTTATTTATTTTATATTTCATTTTATTTTTTATTCTTTATTTCATTATATTTTTAATTTAAATTTTATTTTTTAATTGTTTCATTTTATTCCATTTTTTTTAATTTTATTTTATTTTTAATGATTTTATTTTGTTGTATTTATTTTTATTTTATTTTATATTTTATTTTATTTTTTAGCCTTTATTTTATTTTTTAATTATTTTATTTTATTTTTTATTTATTTATTTATATTTTTTGGACATCTTTGAGATGAAGCATCATAATTTGTGTATTCATTCTCTATAATTTATTTTTATTTTATTTTATTTTATTTTTAATTTTTATTATTTCATTTTATTTTTTTAATTTGATTTTATTTGCTAATCATTTTATTTATTTTTATTTTATTTATTTTATATTTCATTTTCTTTTATTTATTTTTTTTTTAATTTTTCTTTGGTTTTTTAATTATTTTTTTTTTAAATTTAAGTTCATTTTTAAATGATTTTATTTTATTCTATTTTTATTTTCTTTATTTTTTTTTATTTCATTTATTCTATATTTTAGTTTATTCTTATTTTTTATTTTATTCTATTTTTAAAAATTTTAATTTTATTTTTAATTTAATTTTATATTCAAATCATTTTATTTTATTTTATCTATTTTTATTTTATTCATTCTATATTTTATTTTTTATTTTATTCTATTTTTTTTAATTTTAATTTTATTTTTATTTAATTTTATTTTTGTATCATTTTATTCAATTTAATTTTGATTTATTTTATTCATCCCATATCTGATTTTATTTTTTATTTTATTCTATTTTTTTATTTTAATTTATTTTTTAATTATTTTATTTTATTTTTATTTTTAATACATCTATTTTATTTTATTTTATTTTTTATATTATTTATTTATTCTTTTTGGAGGGCATTCTTTGAGATGAAGCTTCATAATTTGCGTATATAATCTTTTTGCGAACTGTTATCCTCATTTTCATTGTTGTTGTTGTTGTTTCACTACGTTTTGGCTAACACATCCTTTGGCCTTCTTCAGATGATTAACCGCCAGAAATGCCGAGTTTCTTAACTCTATCCGCAGTAATTACTGCCTTCCATAGTTGTCGTCTCAAAACGTTTTGGCTAACTCTGGCCGGCTTTGGATAGGATTGAAACCGCTGTCTTCAGAGAATGCTTAACTTGAATCGTAGAGACTCAATGCTTCTGGGCCCATGGCACAGTGAATAGAGGTGCTGAGTCTCTATGGCTCCAGGTGAGCATTATCTAAAGACAGCGGTTTCAATCCTCCTCCTATTTGGGAACCCATCGTGGTGCAGTAACGTTGGGTGCATTTCGTCTTCAGACAGCCTGATCTGGTAGCACCAGTAAGCATATTTTACGACTGGGCTACGCCGGGTGTCACTGCAAGCTTAGATAAATACTTTTGAAGTTATAACAAAAAAGCTACCATAATATCAGAGCGTCTCCGTTTATACTGAACATCCACAGAATGCCAACATCAATATATTACATATGAAAGAGTCCACTGTGGAATTTCCACAGATCCCACTTGTTGTTTTTAATATTTTTCTAAGTTTTGGATTACTGTAAAAAAAACAAACATGTAATATATGCATGCATTTTGGCGAACGTAAAAATACACTTGTGAACGTAAAAATACACTTGTGAACGTAAAAATACACTTGTGAACGTAAAAATACACTTGCGAAGTAAAAATACACTTGTCATCATAAAAATACACTTGTGAACGTAAAAATACACTTGTGAACGTAAAAATACACTTGTGATCGTAAAAATACACTTGTGAACGTAAAAATACATTTGTGATCGTAAAAAATACACTTGTGAACGTAAAAATACACTTGTGAACGTAAAAATACACTTGTGGGCGTAAAAATACACTTGTGATCGTAAAAATACACTTGTGAACGTAAAAATACATTTGTGATCGTAAAAAATACACTTGTGAACGTAAAAATACACTTGTGAACGTAAAAATACACTTGTGGGCGTAAAAAGACATTTGTAAGACGGAAACTTTTAGAAGTTGTTTAATTGTGATATGTATTCTGTTTTATTAGATGCAAATGTTAACATTATTTATATTTCAGTTTTTAATTTATATATATTTTTGTATTTGATTGTTTTATTTAATACTAGATTTTCTCATCCATAAACGTACTCACTATATCTAGCAAATTGATTTTTAATATAGCATAACTTCGATAATTCTATTCGCTTTACTCCTGTTGCAGACCAGGATATAAATACCCTAACTCGCTACAAGAAAAAATAATGAAACGAATTGAATGAAGAAAACAAAGAACTCAAATGCTGGAATAAAATAAACATGTCGTTTATTTTCTGTTGAGAAATGAAAGTCTTGGGTGTACACGTGTTCATTCGGCCGTTGACGACTACGTGCGTGGAAGGAAAAGGGGAATGCAATAGAGAAACGTGAAGTGGCAAGCCGGCCTGTAGAAAGAGAGGGTTAAGCTCAGTAGAGAGTCGCGCACATGTCTGTGTTGATGGACCAAAACCGAAGGGGAGATAGAGTGAGAAAGTCAATCCAGTTCATGGAGAGAGAAAGCGTATAAAGTGTACGTACTGTTTGTTAGCTTTTTGTCCCACATAGTAGCAAGTGGTGTGAGGTATGCGCGTGCGCGCGCCTGCCGAAACGGCAGTGGCTGGTGCACCGACCAACCACCTCGGAAGGCAGGTTGGAAAAGGAAGAAGCCGCTTATTGCTCTTTCTTTTATAGATGTTTCCGGTGGTCTTTTGCGCGTGTGTGGATTTCCTTTGAAAGGGAAGTGACGTTGTCATTGTGTGCGTACATGTGCGCGTGTGTGAGTATACACGTGAATGTGAGTGTATGTACGCGAACGTGAATATATGTACGCGTGTGGACGTGGGTGCATATATTTGTATGCGCGTATGTATATGACAGGTAATATAGCTTGAAATGTGAACGCATGTTTTTGTGTGAGGCTAGAAAAGGCTTGCATATTACCCCCCCCCTCTTCCCTATATATTGTATTCTTTAAAACGTCACTAAACTGATTGGAGAACAAGAATAGCGTTTTCAACGGTTCATTTTTAACGCTGAACTGAATCTAAAGCGAAGAATATCTTTTATAGTTTTGCACTGAACACGGAAGCTTTTAGCAGATAATTGTTTTTTTTTTATGAAGATCACATGATGTGACTACGTATCAAACAAGGGTTGCTCGATAGATTATAGTTTTACTGGTAGTTTAAAATCAATAAATATTTATCATTTTATCATTAACACCAACAATGCTTTGAAATGAAAAAAAAACCCAAAAAAACCTTTTTGGTATCAGAAAATAAGCACACATTTTTCCGATTCCCATATCAATTGTGATACTTTAAAAAGTTCCGATTTTTTTTTCGATTCCCGATTCCGATTACTCGTCCCAACACTATACTTGACCTCATATTACAAATGTTATTTTAAAGTTTTTCCAGAAGACAAAAATTGTAAACGTGAATAAATTTGAAATTATTTCCGACCAGCAATATATCAACACCCGGACAACACCGGGTGAATATCGCAAGTGAATAATAAAAATGGCCGACTTTAGTTCCATACCTGAAAAAGTCGGAAATCGTTTGTAGCCACACGTCAATTGGTTGTCACTCGCATTGGTGCCGAAAATGTTGGCATGCAGTGATTATTTAACACCTACCTGTTTCGCAAAGTGCTCCAATATATCCAAAAATACACGTGCAGTTATAATAGCCAATGTTGTCGATACAAGTGCCACCGTTCAGACAGGGATCACCGATACAATCGTCAATTCCTGGAGAATGAAAACAGAAGAAGATGAGTTTAAAAAATTAAAACAAAATAACATTGAATTGATTCCCCCCCCTCTCTCTCTCTCTCTCTTTCTCTCTCTCTCTCTCTCTCTCTCTCTCTCTCTCTCTCTCATATGTATATGATTACTTAATTTAATCACATAAATTAATATACGAAAGTATAAATTTATGCGTAAACTTTAAGTATTTACTTCAACAGTGCTCAATACGTAGGTAGAGCTAGGTATTAAGTTATAAAATATCTATGGCAATTAAGCTACACAGAATATTCCACGTTTCATCCACGCTGAGATTCATCAGGCTCACATAAGCCTGATGAATCCTAGCATGGATGAAACGCGGAATATTCTGTGTAGCTCAATTGGCATATATATTTTATAATTCTGTGTGTGTGTGTGTGTGTGTGTGTGTGTGTGTGAAAAAGACTAAAAAACAGGCTAAAGTTAATTCGTCCCACCAGCCTTGCTTTACTCAACAGACATACACTCTGTATGGAGAACATATAAGGAGACTGGAAGCCGTTCAGCAAAGACCCCTGAGAAGGATCATGAAGATCAAATAGAGTGAAGTTCTCAGAATCTGGAAGTTATCCTTACTACTATGCAACTACGATGGACCAGGCACATTGCCAAAATACAAGACAACCGAATCCCAAAGATGATCTTTTACGGAGAACTGGAAAATGGAACCCGCAAGGTAGGAGGTCAGAAGCTTCGCTACAAAGATGTAACAAAGCGGTACCTGAAGGCGATGAATATCAATGTCGAGAGTCGGGAGGAACAAGCCAAAGAAAGGAGTAGCTGGCGGAACAGTTTCCACAAAGGGAAGAGAGAAACAGAGAGAAAGATTGGAGAAACCTTAGAGCTGAGACACTATCGACGACACAACCTCGGCACCCACATATGCGGTGCCTGTGACCCACACAGAAAGAGCATTATGTCAACACCAAGAGTTAAAGCATCTAAACTCCGACTAGTCATCATCAAGACTGACGAACTGCATGATTATATATATATATATATATATATATATATATATATATATATGATTCAAATGACCTTGTAATGAGTGTTGTAACCCCACATCTGATTTACGACTTCCGGTTGCGTATGCGTACATAAACATAAACCCATAACAGCGTAAACAAATAAACACAAATCGTTACTTTTGCAGAATTTGACCTGCGCACTGAAATATGAACGCTATTATTTAGAAATTATTATTTAACATGGGAAGGGTGGGGATGTTTTGCAACTATTCTGTATTATAACTCATCATTCGTTGATATCTATGCTGATGACGCGACCATCTACGGCAACACATCAAAGGCTGTAAATGACAAAGTTCTCTCTGATTCTCTCTCCTCTGATCTCGAGCGCGTGGTTCAGTGGGGGAAGATGTGGCTGGTTACCTTTAATGCATCCAAAACCAAACTCCTATCCTTACATCATCAACGCTCTGATCCCCATCTGGCATCAATTGTGATGGATGGCTCTCGTCTGGGTGAGGCCCCGTGCTTTGACAAGCTTCTGGGTTTGACCTTTACTCCTGATCTGAAATGGAACACGTACATCAAATCTGTTGCCATGGTCGCTGGAAAGATGGTGGGATCCTTCTACCGCTCCAGAAGATATCTCACTACTGATGCAATTCTCTATCTATATAAAAGCCAAGTACGTCCAAGGATGGAATACTGTTGCCATATCTGGGCAGGAGCTGCTAAAAACAGCCTATCCTGCCTTGACAGAGTACAAAATAGACTTCGTGGCTTAGTGGGGGATGCCCTTTTCTCTACCCTGTAACCTCTCTCCCACAGAAGAGACGTTGCGAGCCTATCCTTGTTTTATCGTTATTTCCATGGCAGGTGCTCATCTGAACTCCAATCTCTTGTCCCCCCTCGCCAATCTTTCACGAAAAACACCTGTCTAGCTGAATCCACTGTGAAAAATTTCCCCCACTCTATATCTGTGCCTAAATCAAAACGCGGATTCCATGAACAAAGCTTCTTTCTTAGAACTGCACGCCTGCGGAACTCTGTTCCGTCTGCCTGCTTCCCACCCGACTACAACTTGGATGTCTTCAAGTCCAATGTTAACAAATTCCTAATGAACCACCCCCTTAAGTAAACACTTCACCAAATCTCCACACTAACGTAATGTACTTGCAATAACCCTTATCCCTGAGTGGCTTCCGGGCCTTGATAAGTGGTGATCACTGTGTAAAAAAAAAAAAAAAAAAAATTATAACTATACTGTCGCAATTTTCTTACAAATAAATCAACTTTGAACCGTTAACAACCATAAGAACAATTTACAACGGTGATTTCCCCGCTTTTTCTTTCTTTTTATAATTTATTCTTCATTTTTTAATACACCTTAAAAACATTCTTACATTTTCTTCTACACTACCAACATTAATAAATAACCCCGAAAATATGTTTTTTTTTAATTGCGTTACAAATAAATAATCAACGCGACAATAAAACGTATTGTTTTACTTTATACGTTTCCAGCGTCCCAATTTTTTTTTTTTCGCGTTTAAATTATCCAAATAAACAATTGTTAATGCTTTCTTTTTTTTTTTTACATCATTCATTTCCGCATTGTCTTAATTAGTTTTATTGACCTTATTATTAACATATAAATTAAATATTTGACCCAATCGGTCATGAATGTTTGTTTAAAATCAATTAAGAAAGTTACATTTTATTTTCATTTTCTATTTAAAAAGCCATTCTTAACATGGGGAGAGTGTTTTTAACTATTCTGTACTTTCAACTAACAATTTCATTTAAAAAAGATACATCAAAATTTGAATTTAACTTTAAGTATTATCGTATCTGTACCTCTAAGTATGGCAAACCACTTATAATTCAATGGCTGCAAGTTTTTTTTTTCAAAGATAAACAATTATAAACAGAACGACTCATAGAAATCTATCTATATTCTTTTTTCATTTTAATATACTTTCATAGAAATGTTTCTGTTATGTCACAAAAAACTATTTTCTTTACATCACAAGTGTCACGCTCATATATTAATTCCATAGCTAATATAACATACTGACCCAACTGGTCACTTGTAGTCTAGCATATATATATATATATATATATATATATATATATATATATATATATATATATATATATATACATATATATATATATATATATATATATATATATATATATAGTCTAGAATATATCTATAATATAAAGCTGAACATCTGTGCGTGTGTCGACTATTATAGAAAACTGATCACATATAATGATAGAAGATGTATCGAGACACAGGAATGATGATTCATTAAAATTGTGAGGTCTGCGTACGTGCCTGGTCCACAAAGTATGGAAATAAGAAATTTAAAAAAAAAACGTTTACAAGTGTTTTTGATATAGATGCACATAAGAATACTTTGATAAGTATGATTTAACTTAAATAGGGATCGTATAATAAAATTGTAGGGTCTGCGTTCACGCCTGGCCTCCATAGAATGGAAATAGGCACAAACTTTAATAAAGATTTTTCATATCTATCTGTGTAAGTATACTTTGATAATTATGTTTCAGTGTGAAGAAATATGGTATAATAAAATTATTCGGTGTTCGTTCACGTCTGACCTCCATAGAATGGAAATATGTCACAAAGTTTAACAAGGTTTTTTAATATAGATCCACAGAATATTGTGATAAGTGTTTCAGTGTGAACAGGTATGGTATAATAAATTATGGGGTTTATCTATTCTATTTTTACTTTCATCATATTTTGCTTTGGTTTTGATACCCCCAAATTCGAAGCTATTTCTTTACAACCCTTCCTTTTCATAACCTATCATACTTTCATAAATCAGAGTCCATTTTCTGTAGGCTGTTTTTGAACCCAGTCAACGACGGGTACTTTTGCTAGCGTATATATATATATATATATATATATATATATATATATATATATATATATATATATATACAAATATTATTGAATAGCACGGAATTATTCTGTTTTACAATTTTCCTTTTTATCTTCTCCAATCTCCGAATAGTCCTTTTTGTGTTCTTCTCGAAATTGTATATGTTGGATCCATAATCGCGAGCGCTTTCGACAGAAGTACTTCTATAACCCTCAGGCATATTGTAGAAATAAATGTAGAAATTGTTTTTAATTTACGTATATATACATTTTTTTTCCTAGTCACGTGGTAGCTTCTTACAAGTTAGGTGGGCGGACTTTTTTTATTATTATTATTATTTTTTTTTTACATATATTAAACACATTTATATATACAAACCTACGACTAGGAAAAAATGTATATATAAGTAAATTAAAAAACAATTAAGTATTTTTTTAGTATTCGTTTTTTTTTTTTTTTTAACTCACGTTAACAAGGCACATCGCCACTTGGATGTAAGGGGCTACTATTTGGGACAATGCGTAGGAAAGATTAACAAGATGTTGGTTTACGTT
Source organism: Euprymna scolopes (assembly GCF_053919585.1). Classification (NCBI taxonomy): domain Eukaryota; kingdom Metazoa; phylum Mollusca; class Cephalopoda; order Sepiida; family Sepiolidae; genus Euprymna; species Euprymna scolopes. The sequence continues at coordinate 86,825,973 of NC_136517.1, read as the reverse complement.
ACATTTAAACTTCTGCATATCAGTACAGTCAGGGAAGCAGATAGCAGGAAAGAAATTCCAAAGTCTAGTTGCTCGAGGGAAGAAACTTTTAGAATAGAAAACTTTCTGGCATTTAGGGATCTCAACAGTGAAGGGGTGAGATCTTATTGCTAAGCAGGTTTTGCACACTGAGGGGGTACAAGTGAAACGAGTTCATCAGATCACATTCCATTAAAATATTTGTAAAACAGACACAGTGATGCAACATTGCGGTGATGGAACAGGGGATGGAGCTTAGTTGATAAAGTGGGACCGATTAGATTGACAACTCTTTTTTGGACCCTATCCAAGAGAGAGAGACTAGTGGTAGATGCACCAGCCTAGATATGGCAACAATACTCCTTGCATGGACGAATGGTGGCCTTGTAGAGGTACAGGATACTCTCAGCTGTGAGTAGTCTTCTAGCTCGATAGAGAGAGCCCACCTTCTTTACAGCAGCCTTTGCAATGTCTTCTTCCCTGACATGACGTTAGAACTCGCTCATTTGCATTCAGCTGATGTATGAGCATCCGCACTCTGTTACATTACTTGTTCTTCTACTTGGGGATTGAGAGACGCAGACGGCAGATATCCAGGTGACATTCATTCGGACTCTTTCTACATTTTCAGACGCATGTCACCTCCGTTGCTTTTCAACTTCAACTGTGTAGAAACTCTATTCTGTCCCTCGAAAACGTGATGTAATTTCTCTGTAATATCATTTGACACCTGACTTCTAGCGTGTTTTATCAAAGGGAGATAATCATTGACTTCCTTCTTGCCTCACTCATGCTAGCTGCACTGTGTCTATTTCCATTTGTGGTCAGGTTATCCTGACATGTACTCTGTAACCTATACTGAAATTCATACTAGTCAGCATAATCTCTACTTACTGGCATAGGGTCCTACTATTTAAAACATGTGGGAAAGTTGTTAAATGTCAGCAAAAGAACAATGCAAACCTTCAAATATATTCTCTCCTTGCCCGATATAAATATGTTGTTATATCGTGGAATGCGTTAGATCAATATAACATAAAATATCTTACCGCAGGGAGTCCAGCCTTCACGTTGGTAGATAGCAGCTCATGAAGAAAGAACGTAACACTTACGAACAAATACGGAAACATTTCACTGTTACGTAACGATACACGTTTATTGAGACACGCACACACATGCAACTACAATTCAAAACATAATAGATGAAAGTTAGAAGTTCAAAAATTGATGAACGGGAATGATGTTTATCTCGCCATTTTCAAAGTCACTGTCTTTTCCCTCCATTGTCCACTTGCGGTCCTTGATCTCGTGAGAAATCGCTAGAAATTAAAGTATAGGATTACGGACAAAGGGAGGCGACTTTGCCCAAAGAAGCAAAGAGTTACTCCCCTTTGCATTATAAATTTGTTCAATCCCAACATATGTATAGATGACAGTGTGAGGGATAATAGTGGTTAAATGACATGGACTGAAAACCTGGGTGTGCCAAGTTCAAATCCAAGTCATTCCACAGAAACACTTTCATCAAAATCACACTTGACCTTGTGTCAAACAACTTGCAGAGGAAGTAAATAAAATAAATATAGACTCATCTCCAAATTTAATAATAATAATAATAATAATAATAATAATAATAATAATAATAATAATAATAAAAGTTTTAATCACCATAGTCACATAGGTTCCCTGTGTATCCCATTTGGCAGGTGCAAGTGAAATTCTGTCCTCCAACCCAGTTGCAGTAGGCGCCATTTTTGCAGGGAGCACTACGGCAGGGATCTGTTGGAAAATAAATTGATTTAATAAATTTATTTGGCAAAAAATAGCAACAAACCATATAAAAGAATGTAAATGTAGAAGTTATTGACATTCATGTATAGTCTAAATTTTGGGGGTGACAGTGGTTGTTAAGTGGTTCACGAAACACTGATAATCTGGCTGTTCCTAGTTCGAATCTAGCTCCTTCCACAGAAACTACCCATACTTTAAACTCTAGTCCTCTTCGAAGTAATCTCCTCTGGCTGCAATGCACTTGTTGTACCATTCTAGCAACTTCTGGAAGACCCTCTGAAAGTCCTTTTGTGTGAGCGTGTCAATGACCCTTGTCACAGTCCCTTTCATCTCTGCAATTGTCTGATAATGACAGCTTCTATGGTTTTTCTTGAGCTTAGCGAATAACAAAAAAGTCACAGGAAGTTAGGTCTGTCTTAACGCCCACGTTGGTCAAATAGTCTGTGAAAAGAATAAAGCACTCTTAGGACAAACTTCGTTCATCTTCAGTTCCTCGTTAATACTTGTGTCTACAGTTCCCACACTGCCATCAAACTGTGCACTTATTGTCTATAGATACACAACGGTCATTAAATTTGAAATTCTTTATTTGGCCAATCAACTCTGGTGATCGGACGTCCTTACTCCTCCCACACTTCTCATCATCCCGGTTTTCTTTGAATCTCTTATGCCACTCCAAAACTGATGCTTGATTCATGGCAGATCGTCCAAAAGCAATCTGAAGCGTTCCATACGTTTCTGTGGCATTTTTTCCAAGTTTGAAATAGAATTTTATTGCATATCGTTCTTCTAAAGTTTCCAGATTGCATTTTTGAAATTCACCAACTGTGACAATCAGGCTTTAGTAAGGGGTATGCTAATTACTGCTGTAGCTGTTCATTTGAGCCTGAAATCATAAAAACTGGTCAGTCATCTCATAAGATGTATAGCAATAACATACTGAATTTTCAGGAGTCTGCAGCAATTTTCAATGCCTGTACAAAAAAGTCTGGAAATTTATTGAAGGCACCTTGTATCGTCTAAATATCTGTCCAGGGCCGCTTTAAATCTGGATATGGTAGTCATCACGGCTTCTTCTGGCAAAGTAGAAAGACGAATAGAGGACGGCAACTTTTAATAATCAATTTTATAAAACTTCTATATATCTGTCGATCTGTCCGTCTCCATATTTTCAAACTCTATCTCTTCCGAAACTAAAAGTCGCAGAGCGGCGCCAGGGGCCTCAAATGATTTGATTTTTTATGGACCGTTCTTTAATGGGTCTTTAGCCAGTTAAAATAGTTTTTAAGGGGTCAAATTGGGGTCAAAACGTAAAAAATCGTTATACATTTTGTACATTAATGTTTAGTTTATTTTTAATCAGTTCATATGCGTGTTACGTTGGTACAGTGGTAACGTCACCAGCTTTGAATGCTAGTTTTGCTTTTGGTTTCGATTCTAGCTGATGGCATCCAAATAATTTTTTTTACTTTTAAAATCACGACTCTATAATAATATATACAAAATCTGGACAAATTAAAATATCATATTTAAGCGTATATTACAACCGAGCAAATTAGTAACACATATAGTATCTCAAATCAAATTTATTTGGTAAAAAATAGTAAAGCGCAACAAGTCATGCAGATAGACATGTAGAAGTTATTTACTCTGAATGGTTGTCGGCTTTAAACCATAAGATAAGCGAGACCAGTGGAAATTCCACAGCAGATTCTTTCATATGTAATATACTGATGTTGGCATTCTGTGGATGTTCAGCGTAAATGGAGACGCCCTGATATTATTGTAGCTCTTTTGTTAAAACTGCAAAAGTATTTATCTAAACTAACAGGGACGCCCGGCGATGCCCATTCGTAATATAAACTTGAATATGATATTTTAATTTATGCAGATTTCATATATATTATTAGAGAGTCCATTTTCTATCGATTCTTATATATTATAAAGTTGTGATTTCAAAAATAAAAGAATATATCTTTTTGACATCAGCTTGAATTGAAACCAAAACCAAAACTTATGAAAAAAAAATATATATATATATATATATATATATATATATATATATATATATATATATATATGTGTGTGTGTGTGTGTGTTGTATATTAAAACAGTCAAATCCCGGTATTTAGAGAAACAAAGTAATTAGGGTCAAAGATAATTATTATTAAAGTAAAATGCTGGAATCGAACTCAGTTATTAAAAGTTAAAATTAATACATATTGTCATTTTGATACGATTCCAGGAATGCAGTGGAATTATCCATTGTGGTTAGAAATAATTATAAAAACAAAGTTTGGTCAGAGCAAAAATAATGGACAATAAAAATTAAGGAATATCCTTTGTGTCGACAGGACATGTGTTGGAAGAATATGCGTGTAAATGCGCATCCACTGCATGGTTGGCCGTGTTCTGACGTCACAAAGAAATATAGAGCAATATATACAGTTAAGTTAGACAGAGTTTGTGAAGCAGACAGCAAGTTCAGTCAGAGTTCAGTCGAGTTGAGTTGGAGAGAGAGTTAGCGTAAGCTCCATTGGAAGTGAAGGGGAGGAAGATAAGACAATACATCGGATTCTGATCATTCTTATCACCAACTGGAAAATAACTGTCTTCATCTTGTTATGTAAGCCTTTGTCTTCGTTTGTCTTCATATATATCATCGCGCTGTCACATCATGTTATATAATGAACTTTGTATGACACCCCTTCCAAAGTGTTGACTGTATCCCGATCATTAGTAATGTATCTCCCCTCTGTGTTTAAAGAAATTTCCATTCTCATCGCATTTTTGATGTGTGTACGTGTGTGTGTGTGTGTGTGTGTGTGTGTGTGTGTGTGTGTGTGTGTGTGTGTGTGTGTGTGTGTGAGGGGTGAGGAATCTCTACTGTTTCAAACAAATCTGGAAATTTGGCGAGGGGGGGATTACAGATTGGAGCTCAGACGAGCACTTTCCATGGAAATAACGATAAAACAAAGACAGACTGGCAACGTCTCTTCGAATTTGGAATTAATGCTTTTATCTCTCATTTAAAAAAACACACAAAAAAAGAGCACTTCGAAAAAAAATGTTTTAACAATTGGAGGAAAATTGCAGCAAAATATATATATATATATCACAAAATATATATATATATCACAAAAATTCAGAAACTTAATGAGTTAAAATAAATGCAGCACGACCATAATCTTTAAACATAAACAAGAAGGAATGGCAGGGTGTGTCGGTTACATGAACCATGTAAGTTGTCCAAAATGGTGTTTTTTTTCTAATTTTTTTAAGGTAAACATCTGATGAGTACGTGACTACATATGCAGCAATAACATAATTTTGCAGACTTGTTAGTCGCAATATGAAACAATATTGCAACGGCTACCTTTTGAAAATAATAAATGACCAACTGAGAAAACTTGATATATGGAACCTCATGGAAAATTATTATATTACAACATATATATATATATATATATATATATAAATATATATATATATATATATGTATATAGTAAATTTCATGAAACGCGGAATTTTCCATGTAGCTTAATTGCCGTATATATATATATATTCATAACTTACTACCTAGCTCTACCTATGTATCGAGCACTGTTGAAGAAAATACTGAAAAAATTATCTCTTCGTATATTAATTTATGTAATTAAATAAAGTAATCATATATATATATATATGTAGAAGAAAAAATAAATGTCCCCTACAAGGCTCATGTAAAATTAAAAATGTTATCTATAGCTGCACAGTATCAAAAACTCCAAATATACAAGAACCTATCAACAACCATAACTCAACTACCAGATTAAATAATAACACCAACTTAAATCAATCTACCGATCAATTATTAACCAACTCACCACATTATAATCCAACAATAGACCTAACGGAAAATAATGATAATAATCAAGAGGTAATATATATTGGTTCCACATCTGGCCCAATAAAACATAGAATTTCAACGCACAAACATTCTTTTAAAAATAACTCTCTATCAAACCAAACTACTCTATCCAACTATATTTGGCAACTAAAAAATAGCAATATTTCTTTCAACTTAAAATGGCAAATAATTGAGACTTGCAAATCATATAAACCAGGAGATAAATTTTGTACATTATGTACAAAAGAAACCCTAAAAATTTTAAAATATGAAGATATAAAAAGCACAACCAAACTAGTAAATTCAAGACATGAGCTTCTATCATGTAATCATAAACGTTGGTTTAAATTTAATAAATATAAACCACCTTAAATCATTAAAAATTACTCATTAGTAAAAATAGATTACTTTTTTTTTCTTTTTTTTTTAATAAATTAAGTTAGACCAATTACCGCCCTTAGACTCGTTAATCAAATAATAAATAAAGCCAAAAACACATGACAATTATCTCCCCTTAAAAACTTGCAAAATAAATATTCTCTCTCTATAGATATTAACTGTAGCGTCTTTAAATCAAAATACGCTAACGGAAACAATTTACTGCACGAGCGTCGCCCTTTTAAAATTCATCATTCAATAAAATAAAAAGCTATAGCAAACATCTAAATGAGTACTTTAAATACAGTTCCTGATTTCAAAAAAAGAAAAACTGAAAGGTAACTATATCTATATATTTTTAAATCAAATTTATTATGTAATTTCAAAAAAATATATATTTTTTCTACTCATTTCTATCTCTAACCTATACTAATTTTCTTATAAATTTTAAATCCAAACCTTTTACTTCAATTTTTCAGATTCATCTGCCTTACTTTTAATGCTAGGTTTATTTTTGGTGTCTTTTCAATTCAATATAAATCCTCCTAAATTTGCTGATGAGGAGACCGGGCTTACCAAAAAAACTATGCATAATTGTTCTACGTGACTTCATGTATACCACAAATAAAAAGCACGGATTTCCGAAACGATCGTACAGATAATTGACTTTGTTGTTCCTTCTTATGAAACTGATTTTTAATTTAATTAAATTTTGATTTTTAAATTTAAAAATTTTTTTTAAAATTTTTAAATTATAAATCCCATTACTTAATATTGAATTAGCTCTAGGACATTTAACTATCGAGCTTATTATATATCTAAATTACAACGAGCATTTCCTGTATTTTAATTAAACTAGTAATTTCACTATTACATTAAAATACACTTAGCTCTTTAGACTATTATTCTAATCTCCTTTAAATTATATATATATATATATATATATATATATATGGTTTTATAAATCATCTGAAATCACATAATCAAAGACAGGAACAACAGTCTTATGAGGAGGCTTTTACAGCACATCCGGCAACACTGTTGTCATATTTGTCATCTAATCAGCAAATCTAAAAGTGGCCTGACACGACATTATAGGATTCACAATATTATCATGCGATCACCTTTACAAGAAGGAAAGTTTCTGTCTCACATATGTGTACTTTCATGTAGGACTGAAATGGGGTTAAAAAGTCACCAACGTGCACATTTTAAAATTTCAATGTAAATACTTCTCCATAGAAAATAGACAACCCACAAATCATTAAAATAAATTACCACGCAGCAACAATACACCCCCTATTTAACCATAAATATACTCCTGAATTTCAATACTATGTTAAATAATCTTATATATCATACTATATATAACAAGCTTCTCCTTATTTATTTAGAATTCAATAAAGGTTCCTCCAACATTCTATAATTCCTCTTAATCTCGTTCGTCCCTAATTAATTTTATGCTAGATGTCGCATCTTCCCCATGCTACCTAGCACCTTCTCTACTCTTCTGATGAGAAGCATTAGGCTTCGAAATGCCCTGGCATAAAGAGTTCCTTCTATCCCCCAAATTTTGCCTGTATTCCATTATTAAATAAATGATCCATTCTATATCTACCAATATATAGTTTTGTGTCTTCATTTCATACTCTTGTTGTCCTATTATATATATATATATATATATATATATATATATATATATATATATATATATATATATATATATTTGTTGCGGTTGTATAAGTTTCAAATCCTTTGTCATCACTGTTGTAGGTAGAAGAGGAACTAATCTTGCCTTTGGTAACATTTATTTGTTGTGTATTTTTTTTTACTCCTTTTTTGTTTTGTTAACCATTCTGGAATATTGCGTAATAAAATGTCAAAAACAAAAATAAAAAATATGATCTCATGGGCTGAGAGAACAAGGACATGTGGTTCCTCATTCAATACAAAACATCTCTGTTAATATATAGAAATGCTGTTCAAATCTATGTTGGGAGCATTTTTTTTTCTTCTGTTTCTTTCTTTTCTAATCCATCAAATAATTCTTACTTGAGACAGTTTGTCGGCGAGCTCTTCCTGGTCCTTGTTCGTCTTCCTCCTCTGCCTCTCCTTCGTCGTCAGACAGCAACGAATCGTCTTCAAATAATTCTGAAATAAAACAAAATATATATACATGTACATATGTATATTTGTCAACTTAATGGAAACCATATTACAGCTTTATTTTAAAACTTAAAAAAAAAATCAATTCATATAACTTGATTATGTAGTAGAGCTGACAGCTATTCAATGTAGTTGCCCTAGACCTCAATTACTGCCTTCATACTGGTCCATAACTGGGAGTATACCTTTTCCACAAGCGCCGGTTGGAACTCAGTGAATATTCGGCAGATGGCAGCGAGCAGGCTGGCTTTGGTATCATGGGAGGTCATGTTGGTGATGTTCTCGACGTATGATCAAACGAAGTTCTGGGGAGGAGTGGCGCCAGTGAGAGAAGGGTATAAAGTTGTAGCATTCCTTCTGAAGCCAAGCCTGGGTCTCTTTGGACTTGTGGGTCAGTGGTGACTCCTGCTTCCACACCCAGGGTCTGCAAGCGGCCACCTGATTGCACTAGGGTATCACCACACTCTTCAGCACATCCAGGCACACTTTCGTATTGACTTTCAAGCTGACTTCGAAGATGTGAGGTGGCATGATGTGACCCTCATTTGATCATAAACATAGCCAGAAACTTTGTATCCCGGGGTGGGGTGCTACACATATCGACCAAGCTGTGCCATCAAGCGTTGAACCGTCCAGATTTACATTTTGAGGGTGCTGGCAATGGTCCTGTTTTCATAACTTGAATCGGTAAAGAGCATGAGTTGTACAGTGCCACATCTTTGATCTCGCTCGTTGAACGTTGTGTCACTTTCAGACATGATAGAAGACTCCTATCGCTCTTGAGCTCTGTACACGTCCAGATTGCATTTTTGAAATTCACCAGTTGTGACAATCAGGCTTTAGTAGGGTGTATTCAAATTCCTGCTGTAGCTGTTCATTTGAACCTGAAATCATAAAAATTAGGCAGTCATCTCATAAGATGTATAGCAATAACATACTGAATTTTCAAGAGTCTACAACAATTTTAAATGCCTGTAGAATACAAGTTTGGAAACGTATTGAAGGACATCATATTTGTTAATGCTGTTCTTGGCACTTTCAAAAGACTTCATGAAAATACCATACATATAACCAGGAGTAGCACTGCAAGCTGGTAACCTCCAGAAAACGAAAATGAAGAAATCAAACGTTGCTATTGTCACATGAGGCTACAAAGCTGACCCAACAATCTGCAGATTATATTATTCAGAAAATTAACATCAATGCTAATGATACCTCTTCAACACTTGTATCCCGGGGTGGGGTGCTACCCATATCGACCAAGGGTTGGACAAAACACACAGTAGGTGAAGTGTTACATAAAGACAACAGTCCGAATAAAAAATCTAGATTAAAGAAAATAAATAGATGAAAGAATCTTAATTTGAGCTAGTTTATATAACATTTCTGGACACCCATGGAGCCACTTGTAAACGTCTATTTTGAAATTTGGCACTAATGTAGCGATGTCCACTAGTGCATTTATTATGTGACTTAGCTGCAGACAACCGTTGCAGGTGTTATTTTTGAATCAGATCACCAGATATTCTATTTTCTGGCCAGGTGTGTCTGTGTTGAGTAAGTTTTATTTATTTCAGCCAGTTAGAGAATGGTTGCCCTTATACTGACAATGTACCCTCCTCTCTCTCTGAATCTCTTCTCTGGTTCAGAAGCACATCGGTTCTTGCATAGGATACTCAGCCAACAGAGTATGAAACTGGAGTTTCTACAGGGTTGAACGATAAAATTGTCGCCCTAGCAAAGACGACATGATTCCATTTTCGTTTGACAAAAACTGGCTTTCTTTTTTTTTTTTGTTGCAGACCATCTACAAGGAGCCTTCTATTATGTCTGAAAATGACACAATGTTCAACGAGTGAGATCGCTGTACAGCTCATGATTAATGTTATGACAACAGGACCATTGTCAGCATCCTCAAAATGCAAATGTGGACGGTTCACGCTTGAGGGCACAGTTCAATACATCGGATGACTCACGGTTATAGTCTTTGGTGTGTTTTAAAGTGAGGGCCACATCATGCCACCTCACATCTTCGAAGTTGGCTTGAAAGTCAATACCAAAGTGTACCTGGATGTGCTAAAGACCGTAGTGATCCACTGGGGTAATCAGGTGGCCGCTGGCAGAACTGGGTGTGGCAGCAGGACTTGGTGCCGGCCCGTAAATCCAAAGAGACTCAGGCTTGGCTTCAGTATCATTCTTTCACTGGCCTCTCCCTTATCCCCATACCTGTACTACTGTTTTGTCATACGTCGAGAACATCACTAACATGACCTCCTACAACACCTGAGCCAGCCTGATCGCCACTATCTACTGAGTATTCACCTAGCTGCCACCGGCGCTCGCGGAAAGGGAATACTCCTAGTTCTGAACCCGTATCGAGGCGGAGAAGTAAACTGAAGGCGGCTACATTGGATAGATGTAAACTCTACTACATAATCAAGTTACCTGAATTGATTTAAAATAAAACTGTTTCCTTTAAGGCGACAATTTAATCATTCCAACCTGTATTAGATCCATTGCTCTTTCTGATTCTTGTAAAGTCGGTTCTCTCTATCGCTTCAAATACTTTCTCTAGTCTCTATCTCTTGAAATCTACTATCAGTGACAATTTTATCGTTCCACTCTATACTATCATCATACTATTTTTTTTTACACGGTAGTCATCACTTATCAAGGCCTGGAAGCCACTTGGGGATAAGGGTTATTGAATGTACAGTAATCAATGGGACAGTATCGT
>NC_136517.1:86762494-86807494 GCF_053919585.1 Euprymna scolopes | reverse complement strand
CGTCTTAATTAATCTTATTTTCTCCTAGATCATTTCAATTCTAATGTATATACCTAATAATGACATTGAATTCCTGTCGCAAAAAAAACATAACATTTACATACATTTAAGACATTTTACAATATAAAAACATTTTCAAAAAAAATAGGTTACATTATACATTTAAACTATGATTTTCACAAACAGTTGTAACTTTTCTCAAGAAAAGAAAGAGAAAAATTTTTTTTTCTTTTCTGTAACGCAAAGTCCGTTAACACAAAAACAATAAATTGTCCCTTTTTCAAAGGCAAAACAATTAACCACATTAAAAGCTGGAAAGTTCAACTACTTCACATTTCTGCATCTTATTTTTGACCATAGCATATTTTCGTTTTCAAACGAAACACAGTCTTAAGCACACAATACTTTTGAAATTTTTTTATTGACATATGTAAACATTCATCCAGCAAGACATTTTTGATACAAATTTTTATGAATGACATACTGACTTACTTTTTCTTTCTCTGTGTTCGTGTGAGTTCATATTTTCAAAACAATTTCTTAACCGAATTCAACAATTATCAAAATATTTCTCGTCTCGTGTAGTATATCTGAACATAACAATCTCTTTATTTTTTTTTATTGTATTTAATTTTTTTTTTTTACAAAACCACATGATGATACATTTATTTCTTCTTCGACCGGTCGGACATGATTTTGTATTTCAAGGATTCAAAGTTCCCACATGGTTATCTCTAAAACCTCCTCGCTTCCAGAGAGTGCCGAGAATTGGTCTGAACCTCTCTGCTCCTCTGATCTGACTGATCTAACTCTACATATATTGAGAACTCGTCACGTCATTGCATGATTAAACATGTGCTCATAAAGCACTTTGGATGACATGCGTCACGTTGCCAAACTTGACATGACCCTGAGTTCAGTAACCTATTTTTCAAATAACATTTTTGCAAAATATGTTTACAATTTCAATTGACGGTTAAATTCCTTATTTTAATTTTCACAGAAACAAATTTCATTATTACATTTCTTTTCCATATACAGATATGTAAGCTAAACAATTGCAATTCCTTATTTCAATAACATTCTGTATTTATTTTAACTTATGATTGGAATTTTCAATTCCAAGTCTAGCGTCGCAAGTTCGAATCCTTGACTATGCATTAAACTTATTACATTTAAATAATTCCCTATTTTTTTTTTTACTCATATGAAAAGGGGACAGCCCTTTTATCATGTAACACATGTATGGGCAAACTGTGGCCTTGTAGAGATACAGGATACTCTCAGGTGTGAGTAGCCTTTTAGTATGGCAGAGAAAGCCCACTTTCCCCGCAGCAACCTTGTATTTGTTCCAATTCATGTTGTCTGTGAATATTAACTCTAGGAGCTTGAGGGAAGTACTTTCAGGCAGTGTATCATTAAGCAATTAATCAAAACAATGATAAAAACATTATTTGGTGTTCTAGATGTTTCGAATAACTGTACAAAATAATGCTTTCAATGATGTAACTAAACTCTTCCATTCAAAAACGTGTGCAACCAAACTACCCGCCTGTGAAACATTGTTCTACTGGCCTGCTTCCCATTTGAATACAACATGGTAGCCTTCAAATCCAATGTAAATAATTTCTTGTCAAGCCGTGAAACATTGTTTCTTTTTGTTGTTTCCTTAGATCAAATGGCTTCATGCCTTGTCTGAAGCGATTTCCACAAAAAATCAAATAAAATAAGAATATTATTATGCTGATTATCATTCCAGCATCCACGTGGAATCTCTATGTTTCTGACCAGGGGAGAGAACTGCTGGTTTCCGGGTCAGAATATATCCATTCTAACTTTTGTTGTTGGTTAGTTTTTTGATTTTGAAGTTGTTTTTTGTTTTGTTATTTTTTTTGTTATTTTTTTTATTTCCTTACAGCAAGTAGCTTTATACCTTGTCTGGAGCGATTTCCATAAAAAAAATTAGTGAGGTCTTCTCGTTTTTGTCTTACCTCTCCATAAATGTTCAACTTTCTTTCCGGTTCCAAATCGCCGTTCTTATTCTGCAACCACAATTCAGTTTTTCCCTTTGTGTTTTTCTTCATGGTCACGTGATATCCGGTCACCAACTGAAGCGGGGCTTTTTCATTGACTTGATGATACAACAGCAGATGCACATCCAGAGGCTTTGCAAGATGGCGGTGAGGAAATAGAAGAAAAAGAAAAGCATTAAATACAATATTTTTTTTGTTTAAAATTTTTTTTTTTTTTTATCATTTATTTTTTTTTTAATCAATTCAAGGGGGCAGAGGCTTTGCAAGATGAGGGTAAGGAAATTAAAAAAACAAAGTTCTTGGCAAATGGCGCATTGCTGTGTCATCATGTTGATGTCATTATTGATGCCATTCCAGAAAACACAGGTTTTGGTTCTTAGTTTACATTTGTCACTTCCTTGGTGTCCATAATGTATTTTTCTTAAAATTTCTGGTTGCAATGATTTAGGGATCAGTATCCTGTTATTTTTTAGCAATACACCATTTTCAATCAAGAGCTCGTCCCGATAAGACCAGTATGGATGAAGGTCTTTCTGCAGTTCTCTGCGGGATTCTGGCCAACCATTAAGAATCATCACTCTCAACTCGCATAACGTTGGATTGGCGCTTGTTGCCTGGCGGATCTCTGCTAATTTCTCATTCAAGAATTACACAAAGTCTACCTTGATGTCTAGGTCAAAATTTCTTTTGCTGGGTAGCCTAGATAATCTATCAGCCAGCAGCATCTCATTGCCTGATCTATACTTGATGATCATGTCATATTCTTGGAGTCTCAACAGCATTCATTGAAGCTGGGGCGGTGCTGCTGTTAAGTTCTTGAGGCTAATCATTCCCAAAGGTTTGTGGTCACTTTAAATTTCAAATGAACACCCATAAATATACGTTCTAAAGAGTTCACAGCCAAATACGACAGCCAAGAGTTCCCATTCGATATTAGCATTACGCTTGCCTTCTTGAATTAGAGCTGCTTCCAATCCTCTGGAAGATGCATCAACTTGAATAATGGACATTTTGGAAGGGGCATAATAGCGGAGCAACATCTCCTTGCATATAACATCCTTTATCTCTTGTAGAGATTTCTGGTGGCTGTTGCTCAATTCATAGTCAGCATCTTATTTTAATAGTTCTCTGGGGTTTGCTGTGAGGATTGAAAACCTGGGAATGAATGATGTCATGTAGGTATTAATTTCTATGACCTTTTGCAATTCTGCTACGTTAGTTGGGCTTCTTTTTTTTCTTTTTTTTTACACAGGCATCACCACCTATCAAAGCCAAGAAGCCACTCGAGGATAAGGGTTAAAGAGTGTACAGTAGAAATTGGACAATATAGTAATCATTAGTAATGGAAATTCGGTAAATTTGTTAACTTATATAGAACGGCTCATCAAGAACTTATTTACGTTAGACTTGAAGACAACCATATTGTAGTCAGCCGGAAAGCAGGAAAACGGAAGACAATTCTACAGGCGTGCAGTTCTAAGAAAGAAGCTTTGTTCATGGAATCTACGTTTAGGTTTAGGCACAGATAAAGAGTGGGGGGAATTATTGATAGTGTTTACAGCTAGACGAGTGTTTCTTGTGAAAGTTTGGCGAGGGGGGACCATAGACTGAAGCTCAGTTGAACACTTTCCATGAAAATAACGATACATCAGAGACAAACTCGCAACATCTCTTCTGTAAGATAGAGGTTGCAGACAAGAGAAAAGGACATCTCCTACGAGGCCACCAAGTCCATATTGAACTCTATCAAGGCAGGAAAGTCCTTTCCAGCAGCTCCTTCCCAGATGTGGCAACAGTACTCCATCCTTGGACGTACCTGGCTCTTATATAGATAGAGAATTGCATCAGCAGTGAGATATCTACTGGATCGATAGAAAGATCCCACCACTCCTCCAGCGGCTTGGAAGTGATTTTATTTCGTCCGCTTTTTGAGGATCTGGGTGTATCCTGTTCTTGTCAAAAATTGCACCAAAGAACTTGACCTGTTTCTGGTTGATTGCACATTTGCTACTAATGAATGTGAAGCCAGCAGTCTGTGCATTCTCCATCAACTGTCGTAAGTTGTGGCCATGCTCCTCTTTGGTCTTCCCATTACGTCATCAATTAGAACTAATGCTCCAAGACACTTCTCGATGATCATGTCCATCTTTTGTTGAAAAACATCTTGAGACTTGACTAGGCCAAAGGGCATTCTTTTGAAACAATATCTCCCGAAGGGTGAATTGAAGGTCGTCAGTAATTGTGACTCTCTGGTCGGGGATTTGTGCTGACAATGCATAATGTCCCTGTTTAGAGATTTAGGGTCTAGACATAGGCGAAGTTTGCTATTGCTCTTGTGCACATACACAATGCTGTTCACCCAATCCATTGGCTCATCAACCTTTCAGATTATTTGTTGGTTTACCAGTTCATCCAGTTCTGCTTTTATCTTGTCCCTCATGTAGATGGGGCATTTTCTAGGTGCATGAATATTGAGATGGCTGTACGGACGAAGCACGATGTGGTATTCCCCTGAGAAGTTGCCAATCAAATTGGTCCGAGTATGCTTCCATAAGATCTCATGTAGAGTTGATTGGAGTGTGGTTTGTAGAAGTAACTGGGGCATCTGTTACAAACATCGGTCTCTCAACAGAACCGTGCAAGGTGACTGACTTTAGTTCTTGAAGAGAGGGCAGTCCTAATATGGCAAGCCCATTATAGGTTACCACAGAGAATCTCACACTTCTCCATATACATTTGTAGACACATTGAATTTCTATAGATCTGTGCTGAGGGATGCTAGATAGAGCTATTGTATGCAGTAAGGATCACTGTTTCCTTCTGTGTTGCCCCTGGGCGTGGATGTTCATTTTGGTCCATGTGTTCCAGAAACATTTGCTGGAATGTACACATTAGGAGTGTATTTCTCTCCGCACTTGTGTCCACCTTAATCTTCAGTTCGTGACTACCTTTCCTGTTTGGTAGTATGACGTTTAGGATGGCAAATGCTTCTGACCGAGAGCTCCTTTTCCTGTGGTCCTACACTGAATAAAATGACATATTCTCAAATTCATTACCCACTTGATTCTGAGCATTAATACAGCTCTGACAGTTTTTAGATGTAGGCTGTGCTGGTAATAATTTCTTATGTTTGGTATGTCTATTTGTTTGTGGCTGTCCGTCCGTTTTTTTCTTGACTCTTTTGGTCTGGGACATCTTAGCACAGTGCTTCCTGCATCCGCATGCTGAACAAGTGCCGCCTTGAGCGGAACAATTTCCATGCTGATGGAGACGCCCACATTTGCCACATATTTCTTTTATCGCGTTTATCTTGTTGTCAGTTTTTCCTTGCATCTCGCCCATTGTTTTCATGCAGCCTCATAACTTAATAATGTTAAGTACTTCCTGTTCTTGCTCGTACTTCTTGTTCTTGGCCTCGTTCTTGCTCAGTAGTTGCTTTTGCAATTCTGGATGTTTCTTCCGCCGATTATTTGTTCAATCACCCATTTTACCTTATCGATTTTCGTAATTTTTGGATATAATCATCTTAAAAATACGAGGAATACGTAGACACCATTGTTTTCATGTGAAATTCAGTTTTACGGTTTCCAAAATTTCGTCCCAATAGTGTAAAAGCACAAAATAATGTTCTTAACTTCCTTACTAATTCAGTGTTTGAGATTTAAAGTGGAACTTTAATGGAATATTTAAATATCTATGTATTTCAAATAGGGAGGAAGGGGATCCTTAATTTCCGAGAAATTCAACTGAAATCAAATGAAACAAAAAGCGACTTTGCTGCTACATTTTTTTTTCACTTTTTTTTTTTTTTTTTTTATAGATGGTCGGTTGGAGATATTTGCACATTAAAGTTTATTAGTTTTTACCAAATAAATTCTATTTGGTTCGCATCTCAAGTAATAATTAATGCAAGAATAGCATACTTACTTGCAATTTTCCAGGAATTTCAAAATCAATTTTGTAAGTTCTTGGAACGAGACTCCTTCCTTGGATCCCTTCTAAAGAGGAGGTGCTATTTTGTTTGGTTGGAGAGGCTTAAAATTGAAAGAAAAAAAAAAAGAAAAAAATGTTTAATTTTGTGTGTTCATTCTTTTTCCGGACTATTGTCCTCATCTTTATGGTTGTTGTTTCACAGGCGCAGTGGATAAAGGCATTGATTGTACAGTTTCAGGTGAGCATTGTCTGAAGATAGTAGTTTCAATCCTACCCAAAGTAGACCAGATGATTAGTTAGCTAAAAATGTGGCGAGACAACAACTATCGAAGTCAGTAATAACTAGGGATACAATCACAAGACTCAGCATTTCTATCTGGCCGCGGTTAATCACATACAGAAGGCCAGAGGATAAGACAGAGTACAAAATAGACTTCGTGGCTAAGTGGGGGATGCCCTTTTCTCTACCCTGCAGCCTCTCTCCCACAGAAGAGACATTGCGAGCCTATCCCTGTTTTATCATTTCCATGGCAGGTGCTCGTCTGAACTCCAATCTCTGGTCCCCCCTCGCCAATCTTTCACGAAAAACACCCGTCTAGCTGAATCCACTGTGACAAATTTTCCCCACTCTTTATCTATGCCTAAATCAAAACGTGGATTCCATGAACAAAGCTTCTTTCTTAGAACTGCACGCCTGTGGAAATCTGTTCCGTGTGCCTGCTTCCCACCTGACTACAACCTGGATGTCTTCAAGTCCAATGTTAACAAATTCCTAATGAACCGTCCCCTTAAGTAAACAGTTCATTAAATCTCCACACTAACGTACTGTACTTGCAATAACCCTTATCCCTGAGTGGCTTCCGGGCCTTGATAAGTGGTGACCACCGTGTAAAAAAAAAAAAAAAAAAATGTTGGCCGAAATGTGGTGAAACAGCAACTATGAAGATGAGGATAACATTGTCTGAAGATAGTTTCAATTCTACCCAAGCAAGCCAGAGGATTAGTTGGCTAAAAAACGTGGCGAGACAACTATGGAAGGCAGTAATTACTAGAGATTCAGTTACAAGACTCAGCATTCCTATCTGGCCGCGATTAATCACGTACAGAAGGTCAGAGGATGAGTTAGCTGAAATGTAGTGAGGATAATAGTCCGCAAAAAAAAAAATAAATAAATGCACAAATTATGAAGCCTCATCTCAAAGGATCAAAAAATAAGTAAATGAATAAATAAAAAGTATGATGTCATTCGGTTCGGGCCTGACAATGGAAGACCAGATAAGAACACAAAACTGGATTCATAAGACCATAAAAATCAACCTTGATCGCCATTTTGGGGCCCGTGGTGCAGTGGACTCTCTATGGTTCCACGTGAGGATTGTCTGAATAGCGGTTTCAATCCTACCCTAGCAGGCCAAAGGATTAGTTGGCCACAATATGGTGAAACAACTATGGAAGTAATTACTGAGGATACAGATACAAGACTCAGTATTGCTATCCCGTCATGATTAATCACCTGAAGAAAGCCAAAGGATGAGCTGGCCGAAACGTGGTAAAACAACAACAATGAAGATGAGGACAACAGTCCGCAAATAAATAAAGAAATACACAAATTATGAAGCCTCATCTCAAAGGATTTAAAAAAAAAATAAAAATACAGGTTTGATCTTCTTAAATATATAAATCGACTTTTTCCTCCCATCTATTTATAAGACTTACAGAAACCAAACTGACCCCTCTGTCGGAATATATATATGGATATTGGTGTCATTTGGATAGACCACACAGTCAGTTTATTTGGACTGTATGTTTTTTGAGCTGAATAAACACGTTACATTAAATTAAAACACTAAAAAATTATCCAGTTAGGTAGAAAAGTAACTTATCTTGCCTTTGATAACATTTGTTATAAATTTGTTTTTTGGCAACTTTTTCAAATCTATGTGTATAGTAATACAAACCCAAAATCATCTATCCCGTCGGAGAGATATAAAATCCCTCGTGGATAGCAGTCTGTGGAGGTATTAGTCACGGTTGGTTTAAATGCCTTGTGTCACACGTGGTTGGGAGTTACGTGTTTCATGCGCACATTAAAAATTTCCAATTTTGTATTCAAATATAAATATTAATAATACAAAGTTCATTTAGATAGCTCGATAGTGCGATAGTAGAGCTATAAATGCTTTTTGTACAGTAAATAAAACTGAACTTTTTTTAGATGAGCATAAAAATGAGTGTCGGTTTCCGGTGCAACGGTATATTATAAAAAGTATTTATCTAAGAAAAGTAAAAAAAATCAAAATCTCTCACTCCTAGACAGGGCTCAAAAGAGAGTCGCCAACCTAATAGGTCCCGAATTGTCAGCTAGGCTTCAGCCTCTCTCCCACCGACGAAATGTTGCAACCC
This sequence comes from Euprymna scolopes, assembly GCF_053919585.1. Classification (NCBI taxonomy): domain Eukaryota; kingdom Metazoa; phylum Mollusca; class Cephalopoda; order Sepiida; family Sepiolidae; genus Euprymna; species Euprymna scolopes. Next base: position 86,799,125 of record NC_136517.1, on the reverse strand, counting down.
TCTGCTTGTTTTACAAGTATTTTAATGGTATATGCCTGACGAACTACAAACCCTTGTACCCTCTCGACGTAAATACTCCCGACAAACCTGACAGGCAGCAAAGTCCCACCCCTACACAGTAAAGATCCCCAGATGCCAGAAAGCCTTCTACTCTAGTAGTTTCTTCCCCAGAACTGCTGGACTTTAGAATTCCCTCCCGGGTTCCTGCTTCCCTGACTGTACTGACATGCAGAAGTTCAAATGTAATGTAAACAGACATCTTGCTGCTCAACTCCCTACATAGTATCCCTGCAATTATGTCCCAGATAGTAACCCCCTACATCAAAGTAGCACCGAGCCTTATTTGGAGTGAAAAGGCAATCTATATATCTATAAAAGTGAACATGTCTGTGTGTGTCTGTGTACATTTCCCTATGCAATAACTCTGTCAATTTTAAGTCAACAGACTCGAAATTTGATATACAGGGTACTGAGATATGAAAAAATCTTTATAATCCGTTTTCGAACAGAAATTTGGCTGTTAAGAAGTCAAAGTTCAACGATTTGACATTTGAGAACTCTACCAAACTCCTCCGCCAATTTTGGGTATAAACAATTGAAATTTTAGATATAGGTTCCTTGGTCATGGATTTAACTTAACTTGATTTGAGCCCCAAACAATAAATGTTAAGGGGTCATAATAGGAGTCAAATTTTAAAAAAATTTGACCTCTGCGGTCTCTACCAAATTACTCAAACAATTTCTGGTCTAAATATTTGAAATTTTACATAAAGGGTATTCAGAGATAGGACAAGCTTTTTAATCGATTTTAAAATTTGAGCTGTCTATATATAAATATATGCATGTAAGTATGTTTGCATGTCTGCCTAAAACTTGACAGAGGCAACAGATTTTACCAAGATCAGTATCGTTTTGAAGTTCGACCTTTCAGACGATAAATACCGAAAAATTGGCTAAAAGCATTAATATCTTCAGCTTCAACTGGTCACTTTTTTTCGAGGGGGGGGTCGCTTTTTTCCACTGATATTTTTGAAAGTCATCCTCTCCTTTCGATTGTCTAGCCTTAATTTAAACAAAAGTCACTTTCGGTTTGGCGATGGTTGTAACAGCAAAGATGTCAGGTGTTTTTCCCGTTCTTTTCCTCCTTCGCGGTACGGGTTCGAGCCTGCCTTCCTACTACCACTTTTTTTTTGTTTTTTTGCTCAACATACACATCCAAACACCTGGGCAACGCCGGGCTGAAATGCTGGTAAAAACTAAAATAAAACAAATAAATGCAGTTTAAATTTATAGGTATACTAAGTTTGACATATTGCAGTCTTAGCACTTGTGCATAAGCCGGCTTACTGTTAGAAAGTTCACAATTACATCATCATCATCATCTTCCAACCGTAGTAAAGATGATGGAGTTCACACACTCACACCAGATATTCCGGTTCTGAATAACTACTTCCAGGTCCCACCTTGCAATGTGGTAAGAAAAATATTGGCACTTTGAACGCATCCTTTCGTAAAAAAAAAAAAAAAAAAAAATATGTCAGAACCTGATGAAGACTTTTTAAAGTCGAAAACTTGTTTATTCTTTGAAATAAATAAATAATTTATTCTGGAGAAAACCCCACAAAAAACAAAAAAACAAAAACACCTTGTTATTTTTTCTTCTAATTTCTATGATATAATTTTAAAGGTGGCATTTAATTTTTTAAATTTCATGTAATTCGTTATTTTGGCTTTAATTTCTATGATACTAGAGGGGGTACCCGGCATTGCCCAGGTGTGTCGAGGTGATGTATTAAGGAATACCGGAAGGTCTTTAAAAAAAAAAAAAAAGTGGTAGTAGGGAGGGGGAGGGGAATCAAAACAACAGTAGGCAACCCGGGTGGAGAGAGGTGTTTAAAAAAACAAAACAAAAAGAAAGTGATAGTAGACAGGCAGACTCGAACCCATAACACAAAGGAGGAAAAGAAAGTTAAAAAAAACGTAACATCTTAGCCGATGCGTTCATGGTGAAACCAGAAGTTGCAAGAGTTGGAATTAAGGCTAGTCAATCCAACGGACATGATTACTTGCAAAAATGTTGGCGAAAAAAGCGACCTATGGAACTCTCTTCCGTTTACCTGCTTTCCAGCTGACTACAATATGGTCGCCTTCAAGTCCAATGTAAACAAGTTCTTGATGAGCCGTCCCACTTGTTAACAAATTTACCGAATTTCAATTACTAACAATTACTATACATTGTCCAATTTCTACTGTAAAACCTCTTTAACCCTTATCCTCGAGTGGCCTCTTGATAAGTGGTGATGCCTATGTAAAAAAAAAAAATTTGACACAAAAACACTTATGACCATTACTTCATATAGAAAACTGCCCAATCGAAGGTGAAGAAAATAATGTTTTTGGCCAAATTTTCGATATTTGTCGGCTGGAAGAGCAGGGTTTAAAACAATACGGGTTTTGTCACGTTCCGACGTGCCTGTCGGAAGTTTTAGCAAGACATAAAAGCATACACACACATAAAGTATAGCATACTAAAAGGGAACTGAAGACAAGACTAGAAGGATGGCAACAACATAAGAGAGCAGGCAGGTTCATGGAAGAACTGAACCAGAGCTACATTGACAAGGAGGCCTCACTACAATGGCTTAAAAGTGACAAATTTCCATTTGATGAAGAACGATTAATTATAGCTGCACAAGACCAAGGCTTGCTCACAAATGGATTTAAGAAAATGGCTGGTCTGCAAAAAAACGACCAATGCAGATTCTGTCACTTAGCTGTTGAAAGCCCAAGCCACCTAATGTCTGGATGCAAGATCCTTCTAGCCGATGGTCATTACACTGCTCGCCATAACAAAGTATGTAGATACTTACATTGGAAGATCTGTGGAGAGATGCAACTAGATAGGTCGTCGAACATCTGGGAACATGAACCACCACTGGTTATATCAAATGGAAAAGTGACAGTGTTCTACGACAAAGACATACAGGCAGGCAGATACATAAAAGACAAGGCCATCAAACCAGATATAGTAATATGAAACAAGCCCGAAAGGACTGCACTCATTATCGATGTCACAGTTCCAAACGACTTTGGTCTTAATAGAGCAGAACGGGAAAAGATAACAAAATATCAGGACCTTAAAAATGATCTAAAAGCAACATGGTCTCTGAAAGAAATAAACATCATACCAGTTGTGACAGGAGCAACTGGTCTAATAAAAAAAAGAACCTTCAGAAATACTTAGAAGCAATCCCTGGAAAACCAAGTTGTAAGGAAATACAGATAGCAGCCATAAAGGGAACAGTGTCTATTCTTAAAAGAGCCCTCGGATATAAATTTAAACTATAATAGAATCAAGTGTTAGCCCCAGGAAGGAGCCCCTTGATCTCTTCAAACTAGCAAAAGTAAAATAAAATAAACAGACGTTTGAGATAATTTTAAAGGTGGCATTTATATTTTTTAAATTTCATGCAATTTTTAAAATGTCATTTAAATTTTTAAATTTCATTTAAATTTTTAAATTTCATTTAAATTTTTAAATTTCATGCAATTTTTAGATTTCATTTAAATATCATTTAAAAAAAAAGAAGAAGAAGAAGGCAAACACAAGTCTCACCTGTAAGGAATGAAAATTGCCGGGTAACCACACATTTTCCATCTGTCAAAGTTCTCCACCTATGTCTGACGCACACATGAAGAATTCCCAATTCATTCTCTTTACCATTCTCCGTTCGACATGGGATCCCTCCACACAGACCGAAGGAAGAATTTAGAAATGTTGTGATATCAACTTTCAAGATGATATTTGCAGAAATAAGGATATTCTTTAAAATGAAATAAAACATAGATTTTTAAGAATAAAATTAAAAGAAAAAAATGATTGGATTAGAAAAAAAATCAATAATGCAACTTAAAATAGTAAGACTTGTAAAAAAAAATTACTTGTGGTAAAACAATAAAATTGTCTTGCACTCCTAACAAAACTAGATATTTGACCCTTGCCACCTTAGCCTTTTTTTTTCTTTCTGTATATATCATTAATTGAGCCGGCCACTCAAATTTCATCAAAGCTTCATCTCAGCAGTAGCTTGCAAAACAGTAAAAAAGGGTGCATTTCTTTACTCCAGGTTCACAAAATAAGTGCTACCATTGTCAGAATTTTAGATAAATTCGACGCTAAAGTAACTAACCTGAAAAAAAAATGACAGCCTGAAACAAAGGAGGGGGTGGTAAAGAATAAAATATAAAGGTCTTCCTTTGAAACGAAGAAGAGATTTTATTCACAATAAAATTAGTTGCAAATTTTTCCCTTTGCGGGCATTGAATTCAAAAAACGCCAAAGTAACATATAATGAAAAAAAATAACATTGGTTCTCATAATGAAGATGTCGTATCCAAGAACGAATACAATAATAAGATTCAAAATAGTAGTGTCTAATCACACTCTCTTATGTAGTAAATTTTAGGAGCGTACTCACAAATTGAAAGCCAGTCAGGCACGTGCCTTTTTCTTTTTTCTTTCTTTTTCTCGTTAAAGTCCTTTTAGAATTTTCTCTCCTCCATTTGCGTGCAAACTGTAGACACGCAGATAGATATCAGAAGTAAGGCCGCGTCACATATCCGGGGTCTTCTTGCCGAGTTTTCTTCTTTGTAGGAGGTTCCAAAATTCCTTGTCACGTAAAATAAGGTCTTTTTTAAAAATAATTACACCCCTTCAAAAATACATGCAAAACCGTAGCCACGTAGATAGTTTTCAGAAGTATGCCTTGTCGCATACCCGGGTTTTCTTCTTTGAAGGAGGCTCGTCAAAATTCCATTTTCAGCGCCGGGCAATGAAACGAACGTCCAATCTCCACGTCGGCGGAATTTAAAAAGAGCGCGAATCTCACGCTGGGCTCGTGACGTCATCACGGAGCTAGCATTTCCCTTTTCTCCAATTAAAGGGAGTTTTGTAGAAACCCAAAATATACGAAACTAAAAATCATAAAAAATACAAAATACAAAAAATCAAATACAGGAACCCGATAAAAAATAATAGATGTAAACAGGGGGGGGGGTGCACTATTATTGGTACAAAAAAATTCCAACACCATCAATCTAGTTGAAGATTGTTCTCCTTGAATCTCTGTTGTGTGATAATGTAGATGACCCCCTACCCCAGAGTGTTAGGAAGTGGTTAAAAAGAAAAAAAGAGAAAAAAATGTCAGAAATTTAAAGATCCTTAACACAGGACAATGGAAGGAGAAGCGATTGGAAGTATAGACATGTGACCCAGGACAAATAAAGGAAATGATTTGCAAAAACAATGGATAGGCGATCGGGAGTTAACATATTAAATAGTAAAAGTTGTTTGTGACAGTTTTGTGGGTTTGTGGAAATCGGAACAGATTAAAGTCAAAGTCGGGCAAAGGCAGATCAGGCAAAGCGTTGGCAGATGAGAAGATGTACTGCTCAATTAATCGACAAAGACGGTCTAGATAGACAAGTGTTTTTTGTGAAAGTTTGGTAAGTGAGAACCAAATATTCGAGTTCAGACGACCACTTGGCATGAAGATAACGATAAAGGAGAGAGAGGTTCGCAGCATCTCTTTTCTGGGAAAGAGGTTGCAGAAAAGAGAAAAGGGCATCCCCTACTAAGTTACAAAGTCTATTTTGAACTCTGTCAAGGCAGGATAAGTATCGATTAGGCTGGCGTTGGTGTTGTGGGAGGTGATGTTCTCAGCATATGACCAAATGAAGTAGTCCAGTGGGTTCACATTGGGGGGACCAGGGGGGGGCTAGTGAGAAAAGGATACAAAGTCATAGTACTCCTTCTGAAGCCAAGCTTCGGTCTCTTTGGACATGTGGGCTGGCGCCGAATCTTGCTGCCACACCCAGTCTGATCGCTACGATCCGCTGAGTATTTGCCGAGCTCCTACTAGCGTTGGTGGAAAAGGCAAACTCCCAGTTCCAAACCCGTTTCAAGACAGTAATTGAGGCTGAAGATATCTACATTGAATAGATATCAGCTCTACTACATAATTTTTCAATAAAATTTTAAAAATATAACTGTAGTGTCGTTTTCTTTTATCATTCTACCCTGTATTTGTGCATGCACACAAAGAACATGTTCAGTTGACCCAGGTTCCGAATTTTTCCAATTTTAACTCCTTAGCAACTATTTTTACAGGCTAAAAACTCATAAAACATATTTATTCTCATAGACTTCTATATAGTAGTGATTTCAATAGTAAAAAAAAAAAAATGACTTGGATGTCATCAGTTAGATTCGAAACCAAAACATATAGAGCCCCAGTATTAGTCGTTACCATTTAAGCTATCATAAGATGGATAATAGTTAAAAATGAACTAAATATAACAAATAAATGTGTATTTGTGTATGCACATAAGAGAAGTTTATTTACGCAGTTAAATGGGCGGGTAAACAGCAAAACAAAATAAAATAAATATAATAACCAAAAGTTCAGCTAGAAATCATCACTGCCAACTTTCTCTCTCAACTTCCTTTTTTCGACCACCTCTGCCAACAGGCGTTTTATTAGAAACCTAACTCCATTCCATTTGCATACATGTGCAGTGGAAGATGAGATCTCGTGAGATTTCACGAGATTACACTCCATGGCTGCCATCTTTAATCTCTCTCTCTCTCTCTCAGATCCCATCTGAAGGTAAGTTGTATAACTACACAATGCGCACACACGCGGGCGCTTTCTTCTTTGATTATTACATTCAAATCTACAGCCTACCAAATTCCTTTTTTTTATTTTTCAAGTTTGACTCCTTAGCAGCTATTTCTACCAGCTACAAACCCATAAAGTAATGGTCCACAAAAAATGTAATCATTTGACCTGCCTCGTGCCATTCTGCGACCTTGCACCGTGAAAAAAAATAGAGACAGACAGACAGACAGACAGACGGACATAGTGAGTGTTATAAATTAGATATATCTTATTGATATTTTTTAAAATACCACACCCTCATGACTTTAACTGTCCCAATGCACAATGCTTGATTTTTCCCACATTTAAACAGACCTTGTCTCTAACTTTGCCCTCATGGCGAGGCAAGTAAATATGGGCTATGCTGCTCTTTATCTACCTGATCATGACGTCGCGATTATGAATATATTCATATATATATGACGAATGTATTTTGGTGTCTGAAGAGTAGCTATTTTTGGAATATTTTTAAATGATATAATGTTTAAATTTGTCCAAGCAAAAATTGTAGCACATAAGGAAATACACCATCGGATGTTCTTATTTTATATTTTGTTCTCTTGATTTTTGCAAAAAAAAAAAGTAAAAAACTTGGAATTATTTGGAATTATCTCCCTTTTTCCTTCAGACTGTTTTCAAAATGGCGTTGCAGGATCGTTGCTTGTAGATCAGCCAAAAAATTTGATTTTCTTATTTAAAAATAAACTACTTGATTAATTTATGTGATTTTTGGAATACGGCATTTTTTTTCGGTGCTCGTTAAGATAGAGCTGACAGATCGATTTTTTAAATATGTGGTTTTAATCAAAAACAACAGTACTTACTTGTTATGTCGAAACTAATCCAAAATTTACGAAAATCTATCGAGTATAACAACAGCTATTGTGTTTTTAGTGAAAAAAAAAAGTCTATCACTATGTTATGAAACACTATATCGGGCATTAAAGTGGCAAAAAGGGAGATAAGCCTGTCCCTTGTATTTACAATCTTCAAGGTGTTCACATTTGATGAAAATGCAATTTCTCCCAATTTTCCATAAAAATTACTTTTAACTATAAATAATTTTCTACTTGATGAATTTTCGTAATTTTTGGATATAAAACTATTTTCGACATGATAATTAAGTAAGAATTGTTGTTTTTGCTCAAAACCACATATTTAAAAAAATATCGATCCGTCAACCCTATCTTAACAAGCACCTTCCTTTCCATCATACAGGTTTTTTGGCACTGCTACAATGGAATTGCTTTTTTGTTTTCAGTTGGGACATGGGGAGAGTGCATAGCAGGAACAGACAAATGCAATTTCAAAACCGAATCGAAAATAAATGTGTATTTTTTGTTTTTGTTTCTTTTAGAAAGTTTTTAAAAGTAAATATAAGACACTTATAATAATACTGTAGGGAAAATTGTGGAAATCTAGAAAAGGGCTTACCATATAAACGCTAGCACGTGTGTGCATTATATGGAATCAAGCTACCGGGGGGGGGAAGAATCAAAATAGCTGCACCCACAACTTTTATGCCTAGTGATCTCGCAAAATGCTGCAAAATCTCACTGTTTGTGAGCAGATTAGGTGGGCCTCGACTGCATAAAAGTAGGCGATTTGTAAAATGTATACAGATTGTTGTAGGACGTTTCTTCCCGTCCAGCCCACTGTCCCTGCTGGAAAGGGGGTTGGCCCTTCTGGATTATGGCTCCTTCTTGTTGTATGGGTGACGCCAGTGGGTGTCTACTTGCCCACATTGTGTCTTTGATCCAAGTCGCCATGCGTTGAAAAGGAAGTCAGGTATTCTTCAGAAAGTCACTCCAATCAGACTATTAACGTCATAAGAAGAAAAGAAAACAGACAACTTGTTGTAAGTAAAAAGTCTAAGAGTATTATAAAAACAAAATATTATAAAAACAAAATATTATAAAAACAAAATATTATAAAAACAAAATAAAACACTAATTACTTATTACATGAATGTATAACAGTTGAGTGTCGAAACACTACGAACGTCTGATTTTCTAAGTTCGTTATCGTGGTTGTGGTAGGAGTTGGGCGCAGCTCACTTCTTCTGTCGATACGAGATTCGACACGTTCAGCCTCTCGTTCAGAAACTTCTCTACTGCTTTATGTGGCATCAGTTATCTTGCAACCGGCAGTCTGTCAACTCGATGCCTTAACTTCATCAAACAAAAAAAGGAAGATCACACGACTTCACAACTTGCCATGTTTATATACCAATTTGCCAGCACTAGTTAGAGATTGATTTTCAATTCATACGTATCAAGTGTTTGAACCGGTCAATTATCCTATATTTAGCGATGAGTTTCTGTTTAAAACTTTGACCTTTTTTTATGTATAAAAAAAAATGTAATTTAAATCTGTTATTTATTTTATGAATTAAGTATCAGTAATTCCAAAACCCATTAGTTCGATTTCTCGTGCCGCAATTCCAGTGTTACAGTTGTAAGAGAATCCTTGGAGACTGTTGTTGCGTGTTACTGAGTTACTTTGCTTTTTTACCTTTTTTCCTTCCTTTTTTTGTGTTACAAGTTATTTCGACATTATGGACACAATCTGACCTGAAGTTGATCCCTGAATTCAATGGCTCCCCCACTGGCCGGTTCGTCGTCGAATGATTTGAAAAGACTGAACGCATTTGCAGGCTGTCCAAAATAAAATAACCTACACTGGTCATTCCACTGTGTCTTACAAAAGGAGCCAACGCAAGGTACTAGCAACTCAGGGATGACGTAGACCTGGAAAAAATCAAGCAGGCTTTGGTATAGACCCCTTCATTGCCTGGAAACAATTTACTGAATGATGGCTCGAATCAAGTGAAATGGTGGACCGCTACCTGGTCAATTTGTGGAGGCCGGCTGTACCGCTTGGTGGAGCGAACGACCACATACTAGGAATTGCCTTTTTGGTGGGTCTTTCAGATGACACGAGTCAGCTACTCTGAGTGTCTTCAAGGCTTAATGAGCTTGAACTGGACGAAATACTAGCCAGGGCCTGAAGGAAGCAGGAATGGCCACAGCAACTATGAAAGCACTAATGGAAGATCGAAGATGCTACAGATGTGGTGGACCAAACCATTTCTCCAGGGACTGCCAAAGTCAGAGTAATACAGGGGTTACAAATGACCAAAGAACGAATACACTGTTGTTGTTGCAATAATCTAGACCACATAGCATAGAATTGTTCAGGAAACGAGTATGGGGACAAGGTACTGTCGCTAGTCTTGCCCCAAGTCGATCAATAAATGCAACATCGCTTGTGGTTGACGTGGAAGTTGACAGTGTATGGTGCTTGGCGCTTGTTGACACCGAGTGTTCCCAGTCAATAGTTAGCACGAATCGATGCTGGATGTGGAACAGTCAATGAATAGGAATTCAGATGATTGATGGAGTGTCCCAGGCTTGAAACTGTGTCGATCCTCAAGGATTGTGGTGTTCAGACCAAAGTCAACATTCTGGTGGCTCGTGGGAAACCCTGCGGTTACAGCCTGTTGATTGGAATCAATGCAATTCAGCGTTGGGAGATATTACAGTCCTGCCAGCCACAAATTTGAAAATTGAAAAGAAGGAAGGTGTGTGCGGCCTTGTGTATTAATGAACACGATTTCAACGTCTCCTTCGATTCTGACGAGAGAGTGTGGACTGCCAGTAGAAATGGGGCGAAAAGGATTTGCCAGTTCCACTCCCACAACAAGGTTGCAGAGAATAAGGTGTCCGATAATGCCAGAGAAGAGTACGAGAAGGAGCTGGAACTTTGAATCACAAATGACTGGTTGAGTCCAAATCCCCAGGAGAGACTGGGCCTCCCAAGGGCTTGTTACTTTCCATGGCGGTCGTGCAGGAGCAAAAGTATGGAGTACTATTGCCACATCTGGGCAGGCGCTGCTAGAAAGGACTTTCCTGCCTTGATAGAGTTCAAAATAGATTTCGTAGCCTCGTAGGAGATGTCCTTTTCTCTTCCCTGCAACCTCTATCTCACAGAAGAGATGTTGCAAGTTTGACTCTGCTTTATCATTATTTTCATGACAAGTGCTCGACTGAGCTTCAATCTTTAGTCCCTCCTCGCCAAACTTTCACAAGGAACGCTCGTCTAGCTGAAAACACTATCAATAATTCCCCCCCCCCACTCTTTATCTGTACCTAAACCTAAACGTAGATTCTATGAACAAAGCTTCTTTCTTAGAACTGCACGCCTGTGGAACTGTCTTGCGTTTTCCTTCTTTCCAGCTAACTACAATCTGATTGTCTTCAAGTCCAATGTTAACAAGTTCTTGATGAGCCGTTCCACTTAAGTTAACAAATATACCGAATTTCCATTACTAACGATTACTATATTGTCCAATTGACTACTGTACACTCTTAACCCTTATCCTCAAGTGTTTTATGGGCCTTGATAAGTGGTTATTCCAATGTAAAAGAAAAAAATGCAGTGTTGGACTATCGTGAATTGAATGGCGTCATGGATGCGGTTACTGCCAACACAGAAGTGGGTGCATAATAGCTAAGATGATGGCAGCATCAAGGAGTTGATGCGTTACTTCTAGATTTATGGAAGGCATATCTTCAGATCCACATCGACAAGGCACTTAAGCCATTTCAAACTGTTCTTTTCAAGGACCAGTGCTTTTGTCTCATGAGGTTAGGATCTGGGTTCAACATGGCATCTCTCATTATAAAATCTGTTATAGACACCATCATATCACAAGACCCCACAATTGGTTGTGCCGTGTCAGCATAGGTTGATGACGTATTCATCAATGAAAGGCAAGTTCTTTGGACTTCGATTTGGTCTGCAAGGATCCGATGCAACTAAAAGATAGACCCAGAGTTTTAAGCCTGCAGGTCTATGAGAGCAGGACCTTAAGCAAAGGAGACTGTAATCACTAGTGAAAGAGTATGAACTGACCACGGATGTGATACTCATACAGTCTTGTCAGAACCGCGCAGATCACCTCACGAGGTTGCTGGATCAGCTAAAGGAAGGAGGAGGAGTGGCGCTTGAAAGCTGCGTAGTGGTGGGAGGGTGACTGGACCAAGACCAGGTAGCCAATATCCATTGTCAAAATGGACATCCGAGTGTGAAGTGAACTTTACACTTTGCCAGATTAATTGACTCACAAGTATCCAAAGGGAACGTGAAATCTGTTGTAAAAGTCTGCAAAACTTGCCAGTGGGTCGATCCGGCATCTGTTCACTGAACAAAAGGGAAACTGAGCTCAAAAGACAACTGGAATGGATACAACTCACCAATGGATACAACTCACCACAATGGCGCTAATTTTTTATGCTTATTGATTGCAGTCCATCTAGGTTTTCAGTATGGTGGCCACTGCATTGGCAAGATGCGACCGCCATCATCTGACAGTTAGTGTCTTCCTTGAGTGAGGCCTGCCAATTGAGATACTAACCATCAATGACACTGCATTTACTAGTGAAGAGTTCAAGAAATTTGTGGACGTGCATCTGCGGTTTCGATGTGTATATTTGCCGAGTGGGAAGGAGATCATCGAACGAAACCACACAACTGTCAAGATTATCGCAGCCAGGAAGGACTGTACAGTATCTGAGATGGTCTACTGGTACAACGTCACCCCAAAAGATAACATTTCATCTTTCACAGTACCATGTCAGGATGAGGGCCATTGAAGCCAACCCGCTGCCTGAACTGGAAGTGACTAGAGAGAAGTTTAAGGAGAGAGATGTCATTTGGGTCAAAAGCCTGTGCGGCAGGTGTATTATAAGATATAGTACTGAACATGTCACTGAAGAAACCAGTCCACAATCAATGCAGGTTGATGGTATGCCCTGTCACGTTAAAAATTTACAGCAGGCAATGCAATCACAACCACCATTGGATGATGAAAGCAAATTGGATTCTGAGACCAGTGAGCCATCACTCTGGTTTATGTCAGCTCTGTCAGGTAGTGATTCGAATATTAGCAGCCTCCCAGCAAACGCGATGATTCTCAATCCTCAAACCACAGACGAAAGCACATGTAAGGATGAAGCCTCTGTAAAGGAGTGCATGGCAAAGACGATTGCCATCTCCTTGCCCTGTCTGTGGAAACCAAGAAAAGGGTTTACTGTTAGTTTCCACAAGTGTATGCATCATGTGGAACAAAGCTGCTGGGGGAGGAAGAAAGAATCAAAATGGTGGCACTCACAACTTTCATGACTAGTGATCTCGCAAAGAGATGCAAAATCTCGCTAGTTGTGTGCAGATGAGGTGGGCTTCGACTGCATAAAAGTAGGCTGCATGGAGAACGCAGACAGACTGTTGTAGAAGAATCCTTGGAGACTGAGTCACTTTGTTTTCTTGCCTTCCCCCCCCCTTCTTTTTTTGTGTTACGAACACAAAATGGAATTTTTAAATTTAAAAAAAAAAAAATAGACATTTTTTAAAAATTTTTCATAAAACATGAGAAGAAAGTTTTTTTTTTATTTTACTTTCAGAAATACAAAAAACTTTGTTTTTGTATTATTTAAAAAAAAAACCCAAAAAACTCAGTTTTGTGTTACTACAGTGTAACCCGGATATAAGAGACCCCTCCAACGCCCCTCCACCGTTAGGGGGAGGGTGAAGGATTGCTCTTATGGGTTACACACACAAAAATGAAAAAAATCTGGGGTTCTTATATCCGGGTTTCACTGTACATTAGCACAGGCTTTAATTTGGGACCAGCAAAAAATCTCTTTTATATCCGTTTTTATTATATTCGGGTCTCTGATATCCAGGTTACACTGTATAATTTTCTTATATTTATTTTACTTCCAGAAATGTGTTAGAAAAACTTTATGTTCATGTTTTATTAAAATAAAAATTAAAAAAATGTCTATTTTGCTTAAAAAATACTCTATTTTGTGTTATTATGAGTTTCTTATATTTATTTTAAAAAAAAAACTTTCTCAAAAAAAATTAAAAAAAAAAAAGGAATTATGATACCAAAAAAAACCCCACGTTTTTGTTTTCGAGTCGGTCCTAAAATTGCATTTGTCTGCCCCTGCTATGCACTCTCCCCATATCCCAACTGAAAACCAAAACAGTGATTACGTCCTAATAGTGCACAATTTTTCTTTATTTTTTTTATGGGGTTGGAGGTTCTGGATGTTACACCCTTGCACATTTTGGGGCTAAAAACGGTGCACAAATGTAACGGAATAGACAATGACCCCCCCCCCCCCGTCTAAAACTTTGAAAATAATAAATTTGCCAGATTTTCCCTCCTGATAATCTAAAAGTTTGGTGTCAAGTCATTGCTGATTCATTAAAAAAAAAAAAAGGAAATGATAAAAATAAAAAATCTGGGGTGGCAGCACTGCTATAAGTTTCTGACAAAGGGGGAAGAATTGCTTGCGTGAAGCGGTCTCCATAAAAAAAATGTCCGCCCAAACCAGTTTCAACCGGTTTTGAGAATGAATAACTCGTTTTTTGAGAATTATCATTTTTCTGCGAGTGGTAATTCATGCTCACATTACTAGCTATGTATCTACTGCCGTCCATATCTACGTAATACTGCAAATTAATGCTAATAAACACTTCGACGTGTGTGTATTAATCCACAGAAGTATGAAAAAGTTGTCGAAAAAAACAAAAAAAATGTTATCAAAGGCCAGATAAGTTACTTTCCTACCTAATTGGATAAGTTTTTAGTGTTTTTATTTAATGTAAAATGTTTATTCGGTTTGAAAAACAAGTAACAGTGAACGATACAAAAGAACATGAAAAAATGGCCGCGATGTCTTTGAAGACTCGACAATCACCTCAAAATAAGAAATAAAATAAAATGGTGACAGAAACCCACCCAGCAAATGTTACTGTGAAATTAATTAGGTGGGTTTCTACCGCCATTTTGTTATATTTCTTATTTTGAAGTAATTATCAAGACTTCAAAGATGCAAAGAGATATTGCTGATATTTTTTCTTGTTCTCCGGTAGCATTCAATATTACTTGGTTTTCTAACCGAATAAACATTTTACATTAAATAAAAACACTAAAAACTTATCCATTTAGGTAGGAAAGTAACTTATCTTGCCTTTGATAACATTTTTTTTTTCACACAGGCATCACCACATTATCAAGGTCAAGAGGCCACTCGAGGATAAGGGTTAAAGAGTGTACAGTAGAAATTGGACAATATAGTAATCGATAGTAATGGAAATTCGGTAAATTTGTTTACTTATATGGAACGGCTCATTAAGAACTTGTTTATGTTAGACTTGAAGACAACCATATTGTAGTCAGCCGGAAAGCAAGAAAACGGAAGCCAATTCCACAGGCGTGCAGTTCTAAGAAAGAAGCTTTGTTCATGGAATCTACGTTTAGGTTTAGGCACAGATAAAGAGTGGGGGGAATTATTGATAGTGTTTTCAGCTAGACGAGTGTTTCTTGTGAAAGTTTGGCGAGGGAGACCATAGACTGAAGCTCAGTCGAACACTTTCCATGAAAATAACGATACATCAGAGACAAACTCGCAACATCTCTTCTGTGAGATAAAGGTTGCAGGGAAGGGAAAAGGATATCTCCTATGACAACTTTTTCGTACCTCTGTGGATTTTTTTTTTTTTTTTTTACATGGGGGTCACCGCTTATCAAGGCCCAGGAGTCACTTGGGGATAAGGGTTATTGTGTGTACAGTAATAAGTGGGATAGTATCGTAGTAATAGTTAGTATTGGGGATTTGAAAAGGGGGCGGTTCATCAGGAATTTGTTTGTGTTGGACTTGAAGACATCCAAGTTGTAATACAAACCCAACTTCGACATATACGACAGGTCCATTTATCCTGCAAATCTTTGTTGTTGCATTGTTTTGAATTATTAACGACTAGCATGGTTACCCGACGTTGTCAGAGGGCATGAATAACAAAACATATTTAAAAAAAAATAAAGTGTGTAACATCTTTCTTTCAAAACACTCTTCTTCTTCTTCTTCTTCTCTATCTCTCTCTCTCTCTCTCTCTCTCTTTATATACATATATATATATATATATATATATATATATATATATATATATATATATATATATGTATATATATATACTAGCATGGGTGGCCGGCATTGCCCGATTGTTTGGAGGTGTGTGTTGAGCAAAAAAAATAGATGTGGTAGTAGGAAGGCAGGCTTGAACCCGTACTGCGAAGGAGGAAAAGAACGGGAAAAAACATGATGTCTTTGCTGTTACGACCACTACCAAACCGGAAGTGACGTAGGTTTAAATTAAGGCTAGACAATCGAAAAGAGGGGATGACTTTCGAAAATATTGGTGAAAAAAACAATCCCTCCCTGTAGAAAAGTGCCCAGTTAGGGTGAAGAAATTAATTTTAGCCAATTTTTCGGTAGTTGTTGAGCTTCAAAACGATACTGATCTTGTGAAAATCCGACCTCTCTGTCGAAAGTTTTAAGCAGACATGCAAACATACATACATACATTTATATATTGGTAGCTTAAATGTTTGACTCAAACCGATTTTTGGAATATGACATCTGTGTCTGTATATTCTTTTATTTTTTTACTAGCCCGGCGTTGTCCGGGTGTTTGGAGGTGTATGTTGATCAAAAAAAAAAAAAAAGTGGTAGTAGGAAGGCAGGCTCGAAACCATACCACGAACGGGAAAAAAACCCTGACGACTTTGCCGTTATGACCATCGCCAAACCGGAAGTGACTTTTGTTTAAATTAAGGCTAGGCAATCGAAAGTAGAGAATGACTTTTTAAAATATCGGCGAAAAAAGCGACCCCTCCCCCTGTAGAAAAGTGCTCAGCTTAAAGTGAAGATATTAATGTTTTTAGCCAATTTTTCGATAATTGTCGTCTGAAAGGTCGAACTTCAAAACGATACTGATCTTGGTAAAATCCGTCGCGTCTGTCGAAAGTTTTAGGCAGACATGCAAACATACATACATACATACATGATGATTGCAACGTCTTGTCAGACGAGTGCCACTTTCTCAGACACTTAATGTCCATGAGTCCAAAAATGACTTTCTTTTTTTTTTTTAGTCCTACTGGTGAATTCACACGCTCAAGCAGGCATGATACTGAAGACGGTCGTTGAGATCAATTATTACATGCTTCCAGCATTTCAAGCCTCCACGCATCACAACTTTTCCATCGCCACAGGACCATTTTTATAGACAAATGCCTGAGGGAGTATCAATACACAGATGATATTACAGAGTCTTAGCTTTGTACGACAGCTAAGTCTCTCTCTTGGTTCAAAATGTTGAGATCCAGCAACAAGCAAGAGCAAGATAGCCAGCAACAAGTTAAACTGCAGACCCGCTTAATGCAGGTACTGGTCTCCCGCTTTATGGTTTTTTAAATCAGAGATTTGCTTCTCCTAGAAAGGTTGCCTTCACCACGGCTTACGGGAGCCCTCTCCACCCCAACACACACACACACATGGTGCTAGTTGGGCATTGACCCAGAAAAAGGGTTCATTCATACATACATACATACATACATACATACATACATTTATATATTGGTAACTAAAAATTTTCGACCCAAACCGATTAAAAAGCTATCTCTGAATACCCTTTATGTAAAATTTCAAATGTTTCCACCAGAAATTGTCTGAGTAATTTGGTCAATTGTTTTTAATTTTGACCCCTATTATGACGCCTTAACTTTAAAAAATGTCGCTTCCAGTTTGGCGGTTGTCGTAACAGCATAAACGTTAGGTTTTACCCCGTTCTTTTCCTCCTTTGAGGTACGGGTTCGAGCCTGCCTTCCTACTACCACTTTTTTTTTTTTTTTGCTCAACATACACATCCAAACACCCGGGCAACGCCGGGCGCCCATGCTAGTTACACATAATAGTTAACTAAAGATGATCAGCCCATAAGAGAACCGAAAAAACTAGTAGGGAATTAATTAAAATGAATATTTAAAAGAATATGCAAATTAGCTAGATCTTTTACTAGTGAATGCAATTCCACAACCAATATATAAGAAAATTGTATTTTCTTTTTAAATAAATAGAAAAGAGGGTTGCCTTTTTGCACTTAAGGTAATTTGTACCAGTCAATGGAGGGGAAACCCTCTTTACTGGGGCAATTATTATTTTTGGTAACCAGAGTGCCCCCTTTTTTGCCTACTTTTAGGGGAGCTGGTTTTTACCCCACATTAAAAACGGCCTTGTGCCTAATTTGCTTTGGTGGGGAAGCAAATAAATACATTAAATAAATAGAAAATAGGGTTTTTAATATGAATATCAATACACACAAAAGAAAAAACGAATTTATAGGAGTATAGATATAGATATGCCGAACAAGTAATACGAGAAGCACTTGAACATCACCCAGCAGGAATCAAAATTGGTGGGAGAACAATCAACAGCAGAACTCTTCCTCATCGTCAACAAAACAAATGTAACGAATGTAACACAGGCACCAAATGATGAAAACCTAATTGTGGAAAATCAAAATCTTAAAAATGTAGAAGATATCAGCTATCTGGATGCAGTTTTCACAACCAACATAGATGACACTAAAAAAGTAAGACGATATATTGCAATAGCAAAGACAGCAATGATTGTGCTAAACAATATCTGGAAAGACAGATCCATTTCACAACGCACAAAGAAACGATTCCTTCAAGCTTTGGTATTCTCAATAGCAGCATACGGAGCAGAATGTTGGGTCTTGAAGAAAGTCGACAAGAGGAAAATTGCTGCTTTTGAATTTTTGTGCTATTGCAGAATTCTTCGTGTAAGATGAGTGGACAAACGTACAAACGAATGGGTTCTGGAGAAGATTTGACCATGCCGAAGACTGCTGGACATCAATGACAGCAAATTGCGACTTTTTGGGACATGGGGCCAGAATAGATGGCCTAACAAAAGATCTGCTCTTTGGTACAACCCCTGTCAAAAGAGAACATGGAAGACCAAAGCCAAGAATGTTAGACAACGTGAAGAACATTCGCAGACATTAGCATGACTGAGCTGCTCAGAATAGTGCAGAACCGGAATCAATGGCGATGATTCCTGAAGACTGCAACGTCTAGTCAGTAATGACCATTATGTTAAAGAGAGAGAGAGTGAGAGAGAGAGAGAGAGAGAGAGGGAGAGAGAGAGAAAGAGAGAGAGGGTATATAAAAGACGTAGATGTTTTTATGTGCTTCCATACTTTTTTTTTAAAATCTTGTCGCCATGTTTTATTTGGTATTAATAAACAAACCTTGTTGCTACAACTTGCACATTTTTTGATAATTATTGCCGTTTTTTTTTGTTTTTTTTTTTTGTTTTTTTTTTGCAAAAGTTAAGTACATTTATGTTATCAATTCATGATCTTGAGACTTTAACTTAATAATTTACTTGGAGATAATTCCAGAAAACTTATATTTATCTTACCAAAAAAATGTAAACACGATCTTTTTCATAATGCATATTTTACGTGAAATGTAGTTTTTCAGATTTCATATAAGATTTTTCCATATATTTTTTATTTCACACACTTTTTCTTTTGAGAGATTAATTTTAGGCTATAATCTTTCAACGAAATCAAAAAGTAATCGAAAATTAAAACAAAATATTATGATAAATCCGCGTTCAAAATCATGTCCCCTCCCCTACTGAGTCAGCCATTAAAATACACGTACCTAGCAATCGTTTATATCAGCGAGAAATAGTTTACCGATGGCGTCCTACGAACACAAATTTAGAATAGGGGTGTCAGCAACCGTCGGGGAACTTTGCTTTGCTTGAAGAAAGTCTAGCTTTCTTTGGCTTTAATTTTTGGAAGAGTTCGATTCAGGGGGAGGGGAGACAATCACCAAATTTACAAAACTTTCGCGAAGTTTTCGGAAACTCCAAATAAATACGTTATTATTACAGTGACACGAAAGAAAGCATTAATTACCGAAAGATTTATTGAATCAAATGAATTTTTTATGAACACTGTCTCCATTTTTTTTGGGGGGGGGGGGCAAACAGTTTTCGTAATGAATTAAAATTTCGAAACAAATTAAAATAACAGTTTCCAGGTTTTCAAAGAAGCTGTCATTAATGGAAGAATGAAGATTATGTGATTTCTTTCTTTTTCTTTTTTTTCTTTCTTTTTCTTCTTTTTTTTCTTTCTCTTAAAAAAAAACCCAACAAAAAAAGCAATTTTCGAAATAAATTAAAATTCCCAAATAAATTCAAATAACAAACAGTTTATTAATTTTTTTTTTTTTGAAACAACTAAGAAAAGATGAGGATAATAGTCCGCAATAAAAAAAATAATACTCATCTCAAGGAATTCCAATTAAAATAATATAAACAAACAGTTTATTTACAAAGGATCCCCCCATTCCCCCCTCCCATCTAGATTTTACCTGAATTAAAAACTGGCCTGTTTGTTTTTTATTCCAAACAAGCCGGAAAACAGTGGGCAGTCTATCATTTAAAATGGGCTGCAAAGGTCTTACTAGCATCTTTTTTTTAACATCAAGGGTGTGAGTTCCATTATAGAAGCGTTGATTTAATTTGAATAAATACGCATCAAACACGCTTGAAAGCCAAATCACAACACAATATTAGGAAAACATTTTATTTGCTTGAAATTCATAATTTAAATATATTTTGGAGTCAAACACCATCCTCAGTATTTTTGTTTTCTTTCTTTTGTTTTTTTTCTTCTTCTTTCTTGCGATGTTGTAAAGTTGGAGAACGAAAACAACATACTGAGGATGGAGTTTTACTCCGAAATATATTCATATTATAAATTTCATGCAAGTAAAACATTTGTTTATTTTCCTAATATTACGTTGTGATTTGGCTTTCAAGCGCACTGATGCGTATTTTATTTTGTCTTTTTTAAATTTTTTTTTTTGTTTTTCCCCAATCTGCGATAAAATTAACTTATTCTTAATAAAATGACTTATTTATGAATATATTTATATTTAATGATAAAAAAAAAAGGTTAATGTGCGCTGCTTGTCCAATCTGCAAAGGGTGTCTCTTCCGGAAACCGTTCTTCACGCACTTCTGAATCGCCTTGTGCCTAATTTGTTTCGATTAATGTAACTTCTTTAAAAATGAATACATTTTTCAAAGGATTATATCCATTTCTAGAGAAAATTTCGTGATTGTCTCCACTTGTTCCGAATCGAACTTTTCCAAAAATGAAACCCAAAGAACGTTAAAATGCAGAAGTGCTAAAGTTTTCATCGGCTTATTTGTGTATTAATTTTCTTACCTGTAATGTCGTCATATAAACCGCAAACAAAAGGAACGCGCAATTTAGGCGGAACATTTTCAATGGCGGAAGTCTTTCCTTTTTTTTTTTTTTTTTTTTTTGCCCTCTTTAATGTATTTTTATCCGTCAGAAATTCAGAAAAAAGTGATTAAAAATGACGTCCATTTTGTTTTGTTTCGTTCATCGGGTGGAAAAATTTTCCATGTTTTTACACTTGACCAGCAACAGGAAATATGAATAACTTTTGTTTCTCTCTCTCTCTGTCTCTCTGTCTCTGTCTCTCTCTCTCTCTCTCTCTCTCTCTCTCTCTCTCTCTGTCTCTCTCTCTCTCTCTTCTCACCTGCTATTCCTCCTCTCTCCTCTCTCTCTCTTTCTCCTCCTTCCTTTCTATCCTTCCTCCCTTTCCTCTTTTTCTCACTCCTTCTCTCTCCTTCTACCCCGATCTCCACACTCTCACTCTTGTGACAGTCGAATATTTTGGTAGAGATGGCGGTTCAAGAGTTGGCGTAAATGACGGAGGTGCGTATGACCAAATAGCGTCGGAAGAAGAATATGACTTGAGGGTCAGATGAGAGAAAAGGAAAAAGATATATAGAGAGAGAGGCAGAGAGAGGAGGAGAGAAGGAGTGATGATGATGATGATGATGATGATGATGATAATGATGATGATGATGATGGTGTATGAGAGGGCTCTGTAAAGAGAACAGGTAAAAAAAAACACGAAAGACACGAAAGAGGGTCAGGTGAGTGTAGGGTTGGGGTTGGAGGAGGTAATTCGGGGAGCAGGTTTGAATGGAGGTGAGACTTGTGCTGGGAATGTTGTATATTTACTTTAGACACCCCAAAAGCAAATACGGCCACAAGGAAGAGGCAAGTGTGTGCATAAGAGAGGGGGGGGGCGAAGAAGAGAGAGAGAGAGAGACAGAGAGAGAGGGCAAAGGAAAGAAAGAGAGAAAGAGGAGGAGAGAAAGGGAATGTTTTTGGGGAGATATAGAGTGTGAGTAAGTGTGAAAGAAAATGAAGGTATGCATCAGTGTCGAAGAGGGAGGAAGAGAAAGAGATAAGAAATACGAGAGAAAAAGAAAGAAAGAAACAGAAAGAGGCAAGAGTGTGCATAAGAGAGAGAGAGAGAGAGAGAGAGAGAGAGAGAGAGAGAGAACCGGTAATACCTAGTGTGGTATTTAGCCCTAATAGAGGGAGAGAGAGTTATAAGAGAGAGACTCTGTGTGTGTGTGTGTGTGTGTGTGTGTGTGTGTGTGTGTGTGTGTGTGTGTGTGTGTGTGTGTGTGTGTGTGAAAGAGAGAGAGAGAGAGAGAGAAACTGAGAGAAAGAGAAAAAAGGTTGTGCTTGGAGGAGAGAGGATGTGTAAGCGTGAAAATAAAGTGGGGGGGCATATCTGCTTCAATATCAAAGAAAGAGAAAAGAAAGAGAGAAAGAGAAAAAGAGATAAAGAAAAAGGAAAAGAAGATAAAGAAAAAGAGAAAAAAAGAGAAAGAAAAAAGAGAAAAAAAGAGAACGACTATGTGTGTAAGCATGAAAGAAGGGGAGTAGGGTGTATATATCTTCAGCAATATATGTTTTTATTTCATATAGTCCTCAAATTGAAGCACCTGGCGCCGCCGATCTATTACTTATCTCTCCCTCTTAGACAGGTCCAGAAAACGTTCCACACTATCAACTAAGCTCCAACCCCTGCCCCATCGACGCAATGTTGCATCCCTGTGCTTGTTTTGAAAGCATTTTAACAGAATGTGCTTTGGCTAACTCAATGACACTTGTCCCGCTCAACGTAAATACTAGTGATGGGACGATTCCACTATCTGTCCCAATTCCGTACTAAATTCCCGATTCCAATACAATTACCGATTCCGATTCCGATTCCGATTCTTTATAAATCTCTAAATATTTTAAATTGTTCCCCCCCCCCCGATTACTGTAAAAACACATCTTAAATGTGCTTATATTTTCTCAAACGTAAAAACACACTTGTGACGGGGTGATCTAGAGATTTTAGTCGTACTGGAAGTTTAAGTCAACAAATATTTATTTTTTTTATTATTACTACAAGCAGTGGAAGAAGATGTTTTTATAAAAACAAAATGAAATAAAGCAAGATAACTAAAGGAATCGGTTTTGGCTCAAATTTTCCCGATTCTGATACCGATTCCAATACCCCCAAAAGCTTTGATTTTTCCGATACCGATTCCAATTAATCATCCTAACACTGGTAGATACCCTGATTAACCCAACAAGCAGCAAAATTCCACCACTTCATTGTAGATGTCACTAGATGCCGAAATGCTTACTACTCTAATAATCTCTTCTAACAAACTGCTAGACTTTAGAATTCCCTCAGTGTTTCCTGCTTCCCCGATTGTACTAACGTGCAGGAATTTAAATGTAATGCAAAAAGAGATCTTGTTGCTCAACTCCCAACATTGTGCCCCTGTAAGTATGGCTCAACATAGTAGTCCCTTACGTTCAAGTGGCAGTGTACCTTGTTTGGGATGAATAAAAGTATATACAGGGTGGAACGATAAAATTGTCGCCCTAGAAAAGACGACATGATTCCATTTCCGTTTGGTGAAAAGCAGTTTTCTTTTTTTGTTGCAGAGCATCTAGTAGCTGGCCAGTTGTGTACAAATCCCAAGAGCGATAGGTGAAAACCAGTTTTCTTTTTTTGTTGCAGAGCATCTAGTAGCTGGCCAGTTGTGTACAAATCCCAAGAGCGATAGGAGTCTTCTAACATGTCTGAAAATGACACAATGTTCAACGAGCGAGATCGGAGATGCGCCACTGTACAACTAATGCTCTCTACTGATCCAAGTTATGACAACAGGACCATTGCCAACACCCTCAAAATGCATCACTGCAAAAAGCCTTTTGTGGATATACACAAATGTTTGCGTCCACTTTGCCCTTTATATAATAGATT
The DNA here is from genome assembly GCF_053919585.1 of Euprymna scolopes. Taxonomy (NCBI): domain Eukaryota; kingdom Metazoa; phylum Mollusca; class Cephalopoda; order Sepiida; family Sepiolidae; genus Euprymna; species Euprymna scolopes. Next base: position 86,775,278 of record NC_136517.1, on the reverse strand, counting down.
ATATATATATATATATATATATATATATATATATATATATATATATAGACACATATACATACATATACACATATAGACACATATATACATGTATATATACGCATATATACATATATATATATACACATATATACATATATATACATATATACATACTCATATATACATATATCTAACACATAAATGACAAAAGTCTATATTTTAAATTTTATGATGTTGACCATCTTACAATTTATTCCTTTAAGTACATTGATATTTGCAATTTTTGACAGCACCTGTTCCGTACCACAAAATCATTCATTTAATTATTATAATCAATCAATGAATTTATTTTGCCCTTGAATGTCAATGTACTTAAAGGAATAAATTGTAAGATGGTCAACATCTTGAAATTTGCATATAGACTTTTGTCATTTATTTGTTATATGCTCAGTAATTACAGAGTTTTATAAATTAAACAATTAGGATAAATAATAGGTGAAATATAATTGAAAAAAAAAAAATTATATACTATATAAGTCGCTAAAACTTAAATTTCCGTATTAATAAATTGTATTCATTTTGATAAACATAAATCATTCACGGGGACACTCTAAGTAGAGAGTTGAGCAGCAAGATGTTTGTTCACATTACATTTAACTTTCTGCATCTAATTACAGTCGGAGAAACAGGAAACATGGAGGGAATTCCAAAGTTTAGCAGTTCAAGGGAAGAAACTATTAGAGTAGAAAGCTTTCCTGAATCTAGGGATCTCTACTGTGAAGAGGTGGGATTTTGCTGATTGTCAGATTAGTCAGGAGGATTTGCATTTAAGGGACAACAGTGCTGTTTTTATGATTTTTTTTTTTCGTGGTAAGTATTCGATACGCAAGAAACGGAATTACTGGTCGGTTAAGAATTGGTAACCAGTTTGTGTGCATGGATCGGAGCTCAGACAAGCACTTGTCATGTAAATAACAATAAAGTAGAGCCAGGTTTGCAATGCCTCTTCTGTGGAAAAAAGGCTACAGTGAAGACAAAAGTGCTTCACCTACTTTAGCTCAATTATTGCATCATTATTGCAAAATGTCTCCATTGTGACAATCTTCTTTGCTGGAAATGGTCATACGTTAAATGATATAAAAATGTGTGTGTGTGTGTGTGTGTGTGTGTGTGTGTGTGTGTGTGTGTGTGTGTGTGTTGTGTGTGTGTGGAGTTATTCCAGGGGCTAGTAGTTTCTTCTCTCGAACTTCTAGACTTTTGAATTCCCTTCCAGCTACATGATTCCCAAACTGTACTGATATGCAGAAGTGTAAATGTAATGTAAACCAACATCTTATTTTTCCTAGGCATGATCCCAAATAATAGCCCCTTATGATGTGCCTTGTTAGGAGTGAACGTGAGTAAAAAAAAAAAAAAAAAAAAAAAAAGAGATGACCTATTCATTAAGTTAAGGATTTGGAGGAATCCTATAGAAAGTAAAGGTCTGAAAGGGAATGCTACCAAAACCAAAATGATGATCAATGGTCGTAATGTTGGAAAACTCCCCTGCTCAGGGAGTTAGGGTTAGGGTTGGGTTAGGGTTAGGGTTAGGGTTAGGTTAGGGTTAGGGTTAGGTGTACTGCAATTTTTTTTTATGGTACTTATAAGCGTTGCGTACATAGAAAGTGCAGTGGAATCACAGCTAAGTTGAGAGACGCCAACCAGTTTGCGTGCAAGAACTGTAAAGACAATGGAGACGGATGAGAACTCAGATGTGGAGATTCGAGCACAGGTAGGAGCAGGTGTTAGTGTGCAAGAGTTTTTTTTTTTTTTTTTTTTTTACACAGTGATCACCACTTATCAAGGCCCGGAAGCCACTCAGGGATAAGGGTTATTGCAAGTACATTACATTAGTGTGGAGATTTGATGAAGTGTTTACTTAAGGGGGCGGTTCATTAGGAATTTGTTAACATTGGACTTGAAGACATCCAAGTTGTAGTCCGGAGGGAAGCAGACAGACGGAACAGAGTTCCACAGGCGTGCAGTTCTAAGAAAGAAGCTTTGTTCATGGAATCCGCATTTTGATTTAGGCACAGATAAAGAGTGGGGGAAATTTTTCACAGTGGATTCAGCTAGACGAGTGTTTTTTGTGAAAGATTGGCGAGGGGGGACCAGAGATTGGAGTTCAGACGAGCACCTGCCATGGAAATAACGATAAAACAAGGATAGACTCGCAACGTCTCTTCTGTGGGAGAGAGGTTGCAGGGTAGGGAAAAGGGCATCCCCCACTAAGCCACAAAGTCTATTTTGTACTCTGTCAAGGCAGGATAGGCTGTTTTTAGCAGCTCCTGCCCAGATATGGCAACAGTATTCCATCCTTGGACGTACTTGGCTTTTATATAGATAAACAAGTTACAAGTGGATAGAATAAGTTCAGCAACTACTGTGAAATAATAATGGTAAGCAGATGTTGCGATAATGCAAATTCTTTTGCAAAGGTTATCGATAAAGGTGAAGAGTCCTGGAAATCTGGGGAGACTTGTTGTCACTCAGATCCCAGAGAACACCACAAATTGATAATGGGTTGTGTGACTACTCCTTGTGAGTAAATAATAATAATAATAATAATAATAATAGTAATGGTTAAAAAAATTCAAAACATGAAAGGCTAATTGAGAACCTGGAAAGATGTACCCACGGAGCACACATGCCAGAATGGATGATCAAAGCTAGAACTGTTACGTTATCTAAATGTCTATTAGTGGTTCTTCACTTTCTGAACCCGCTTTATGTTTCGTGATCATCTAATGTTCATATGCGTGCGTGTGAGGCATACCTTTACCTTATAAAGTGTGCAATCGAGGAATACAATTTGTATGTAGAGATTAAAAGAGTTACACAAACGTTCCTGCAAAGACGCCGCTGGAATAAAAACGTGCATTATAATATATGTGCAAAAATATGCAACCTAAAAAAAGTGAAATAAAGTAATTTTTAGGAGTGATAAGACACAAATATGAAGAAATAAATTGGATGAAAACGATTCTGTAAATCGTATTTAATCTTTCTTTTGGTTGTTAACCATATTTCTCTGCCTTTTATTCTGTAGGTGAATATAGATGATGGATGATGATGGATGAGTCTCTTAACCCCCTGAGGGTGTTGGTGTTATATAATGGTGTACCAAAAACGGCACCAAAATGACTCATGTTACGTTATCTAACATGAACGACACCCATGTAAACGGCTATATATGTGTTATTAAATGTCTATTAGTGGTTCTTCACTTTCTGAACACATTTTATGTTTCGTGATCGTCTAATGCTCATATGCATGCGTGTGTGTGTCCTACGTGTATCTTCGTCATACCTTTATCTTCTCTTCTCACTGAACCTGGTCCATCCTGACTTCATCTTGTTCTTGGAGAAGGCTGGAACCTTTTGGACGAAACACATTGACTCCAAGACGATTATTGGTTTTCATATTAGTTTTTATTTCACTTTCCAGGATGTCATGCAGATGAAAATAGAAAGTGAGTTTCTTTGCTTGTGGTCTTAACAGTCTACATTGAGAGATACACCACTTCCTCGCAAGAGGGGGAGGAGAGACAATCGTAAAGCCCAACCGCCTCTGCTTCAATCCCAAGTTCAAACTCTTCGATGATATCCAACTAACCAGATCACGTGACTCACACATAGATCTGATCAGCTGACCAAACCTTCCGGTAAACTTGTCTATGGTCTAGTTTTGTTATATTTTGACAGGTTTTATAAATATTCATCATATCATATCCATCTCTTATCTACCTCTCCAGTTAGATAGATAGATAGATAGATAGAGAGATAGATAAATAATTCATTCTGTTCTACCTATTTCATGACAGAATTACACAGATGCAAAAAGACAAAGAAAAAGGAACCATCCCTAGCAAATACAGACCTATAACTTGTTTACCTACAACGTAAACAAATACTAACTGCACAACTGAGGGACCAAATGCTAATGGGGTCAAAATTGGGGTCAAAGTTAAAAAAAAATTGACCTCTGCGGTCTCTACCAAATTACTCAGCCGATTTTTGGTCTAACCATTTGAAATTTTTCATAAAGTGTATTCAGACATAGGGCAAGCTTTTTAATCGGTTTTGGGCCGAAAATTGGGCTGCCAAGGGGTCAGAGTTCAAAAGATTTGACCTTTGCATTCTTTAGCAAACTATTTAGCCAATTTTGGGTCTAAACATTTGAAATTTTACATAAAGGATATTCAGACATGCAGACAGGCAGACATTTGAAATTTTATATAAAGGGTATTCATAACATAGCCATGGCATGGATCGACTACAAGAAAGCATATGACAGGATCCCATAAGCATGGATAATAGAATGCCTGAGAATATACAAAATACCAGGCAAGATAATCAATTTGATAGAAAATACAATGAGAACATTGAGACTTGAACTGACAGCTGATGGACAATACATAACTGAGATCAAAATACAAAGAGGTAGCTTTCAAAGTGATTCCCTATCAACACTACTGTTCATCATAGCCAGGATGTCCCTGAACAATATACTAAGAAAATGGCAAGCCGGATACAAGTTTATTAATACAGATGAAAGAATAAACCACTAATGTACATGGATGGCCTGAAACTGTTTGCAAAAACAAAGACAGAACAAGAAATTCTAATAAAATCGACCAGAATCTTTATTCAGGATATCCGAATGGAATTCGGTATGGAAAAGTGTGCACTGTTGACAATGTGGAGGGGAAAACTGAAAGCAACAGAAGGTATGGTACTACCCAATCAAACAGAGATGAGGGCACTAGGTGAACGTGATAACTATAACTATTTGGGAGTTCTGGAAGCAGACACCATCAAAGCAGCAGAAATGAAAGAGAAAATTAGAAAAGAATACCTCAGAAGCACAAGGAATATCCTGGAAACTAAACTATATAATAGAACCTAATTAAAGGAATGAACACGTGGGCAGTGTCACTAATAAGATACTCTGGACCGTTTATAAGCTGGGTCAAAGAAGAACTGAGACATCTCGACTGGAAGACCAGGAAACTCATGCACAATACACTACTTGGAGAGGAGCTGCTAGAACACACTATCCTACTTTGACAGAGTTCAAAATAGATTTCATAGTCTAATAAGGGATGCCCTTTTCTTTTCCCTTCAACTTCTTTCTCACAGAAGAGACGTTGCGAGCCTCTCTCTGCTCTATCATTATTTTTATGGCAAGTGCTCGTCTGAGTTCCAATCTATGGTCCCCCTTTGCCAAACTTTCATGAAAAACACTCATCTAACTGAAACCACTATCAATAATTTCTCCCACTCTTTATCTGTGCCTAAACACCTAAACATAGATTTCACGAACAAAGTTTCTTTCCTAGAATTGCACGTACTGTGGAACTCACTTCTGTTTCTCTGCTTTCCTGCTGACTGCAATATGGTTGTCTTCCATACGCTACCAATCGATTATTGACAGTAATTGCTTGTGAGTACTACTACTACTACTACTACTACTACTACTACTAATAATAATAATAATAATAATAATAAGAAGAAGAAGAAGAAGAAGAAGAAGAAGAAGAAGAAGATTATCAGTTGACGTGGACGTGCCACAACAAGTGATAATGTTATTTGTTGGCAATAATTTTTACCTTTATTGGTTTGTCTAAAGTGACTTTGGCTTGTCGGGAAATTTATGCCTAAGAAGTTTTTAAGGACGAGATTGAATTTAGGGATGGTCATTCTTTTTTTTTTTTTTTTTTTTTTTTTTTCTAGTCAGCAGTTGTATTAGGAGGTTGTTGTTGAAGTGGTAGTTAGGTTGGGGGGTGGGAGATAAAAATAAAACAAAAAAAACAACTTGGTTAAACGTGATAAACCTGAGAAATTAGTGAAGACTAATGAATGGAACAGGTTATTGCCAAAACAGGCAAGAGTGTCCGTGAAGGAAGGTTGAGAAATTGGTTTTTGTTTGTTCAGCTGTTCCTGATTGGACAACCCGACTGGTCTGGCTGCTTGACTTACGCCTATTTGAACAAGTTAGCGCGTGCGCGCGCGCACACACACACACACACATATACACATACATACACATGCGCGCACACACACATATACGCAACCATGCACACACACATACACACACATACATACATATATATATATATATATATATATATATATATACACATATACAAACACACACATACACACACCACACACATATATACACATACATACACACATACACAACCACACATATACACACATACACATATGACATATATGCACACACAAACGCATGCAGATACACACTCAGATACACACACCATACATACGCATAAACTCATTACACATACACACACATGCATACGCATACACACATGTACACTCATCACATACACATACCATACACACATACGTGCACATACACACATTATATATATATATATATATATATACATACACACACACAAACACATACACATATGAATACACACACCACATACACACCACACACACAAGCAATAGATATTGAACACCACAGACACACATATACACATATATATGCACATATACAAACACACACATACACACACATACACACATCACAAACATATATACACATACATACACACATACACATATTACATATATGCACAAACACATACAGATACACATACCGCACATACACATACATGCATTACACACCCACATGCATACGCATACACACACATACACTCACCACATACATGCACCATACACACATACATACACATACACACATTATATATGTACACTCATAAACACATACACACACATACACACACCAATCATATGGATACACGCATTACACATATACACATATGCATACACACACGCATATGCTCACACATTTGCAATAGGTATTGAAAGAAGTGGTAAGTATTGGAAATCTGGGGAGACTTGTTGTCACTCAGATCCCAGAAAACACCACCGATTATTATTAATGATTGATCACTAATGATGACTTGTGTGAGAACGCCTAGTGATTAGCAATAATAATGATTTTGATTTCGTTTATGAACGTCTCTCTGGAAAGGGATGGGATTCATTGCTAGAGGATTTCCTTCAATCCCGGCTTCAAACCAGGAGCTTCAAAGATCAAGGGTTTTCCTAAGGATGTTGGTAGTACTTATAATTGCAGAGGTTTGAAGGCCGCCTAAAACATTGAGGATTTGTAGTTTTTTCAATTGTCCTTCCAGACGACTTGATACTACTCCTAGTGTACCAACTATGACCGGGATTATTTGTGTATTAACCCCGTGTATACACCTTATCTCCAAGGCCAACGGAGCATAATTGCTCCACTTCTCATTCTCCTTCTCTCTCACATTCCTGTCCCAGGGTACTGAGAAGTCTACAATCTGCCAGTTTTTTGAGACCTTGTCAATGACGACCAAATCCGGACGATTATGTTCCAATTGCTTGGTCGTTATGACACTTTTGTCCCACGATACCTCTACCTTGCCATCCTCACTTGTTCTCACTTCATCAGGCACCTCCTCAAACCATTTTCCAGCACACTTCAGCCCAACCCTCTTACACACCTCCCAATATATCCGGAGTCCCATGCGATCGTGTCTTTTGCGGTACTCTCTCTCTGGGCCAATCCACTACACCCTGCTGCAAGGTGCGCAATTGATTCTGAGGTTTCCACAAATCCAGCATTCTGCAGCAACTTCCTCTCCTAGAACCACTTTTTTGAACAATCGTGTTCCTAATGCCTGCTCTTGTGCTGCACAAACAAAAGCTTCAGTACTCTTAGCCAGATACCCAGTTCTAAGCCATTGCCATGATCTTTCATCAGCCACTTCTGCTATATCTTGGAAGAACCTTCCATGCATTTTCTTCCTAGCCAGTTCCTCTGCCCTTTTTCTATCCATACGTTTCACATAATCAGCCTTGGTCTCACACACCTCCACTTCATTGGCCACAACCTTAAGCATCCACTCCTCACTTCTAACCACATGCTCCTTCAACGACATCTCCTCGGTTCTAACACAATCTTTTACACTTTTCAATTCTCTCCCACCATCTTTCCTCTTTCGAATGTGAAATATACCAAACATTGCTAAAACTTTTTTATTTTGATATCCATGGCATGGAAATCCTTGTCAGACCATTCTAAAATTCCCGCACTGAGATAATAATAATAATAATAATAATAATAATAATAATAATAATAATAGATGACACTTATAGGTTCCAAAACTATTGGATAGAAATATATCACATTTGGCATAAAGAGCCCTTGCAATGATGGATTTAATTACAAAATATTTTAACTATGATGTTTAAATAGAGCCACAACAGTCCTCAACAGATGCCCAACTCAAAGAGGCATTTAAGGTTAACTTTTCCCTATTGTATTTCGACACAGTTGATTAAAAATTATTAGTTTGCAACAGAAACTTGAAACGTAAATAGAGAAGCACAGAAAATTTTGGACAAATATAGTAAAATAGTCCCAAAATGTGGAGTGTTTTTATTACCCCTAAAAGAGCTGCTGGGACACACCCAAGAGTTATCGCAAAGTATAGACAAACAAAATTATATAGAAATCAGTTAGTTATAACTTTTCAGAAAGTTTTATAAAAATCCAAGGCATCATTTTTTTTTAATAAGCACAAAAGTGTCAATTTTAGTCATTTTAACCCAAAAGGCACCTCTAGGGAGGCAATTGGAGTTTTCCCGGAAAATCCGTTGTGTTACTTTTTTATTCATATCATGTTTAATGTTTGTGCAAAATTTCAAAAAATTCCAAGGCGTAGTTATTGAGAAAAGTGCGGACAGATGAATGGATGAACAGACGAACGGACAAGGGTGAATTTATAGGTCCACCCTCCTTAACTCAGAGTTAAAATAAAAAAAATATTTATTTTAACATAAAAAAAAAAACATACAAATAATATTTACAAGTAAATACACTTTCTTGGTACTACTGCTACTAACTTGGAAAACGATTACGAGGTCTATAGCGTTGATGATAAAAGGGAGATAACTACTAACTTCAAATCAAATTTTTTTTTTTTTTTTTTTACACAGGCATAGCCACATTATCAAGGCCAAGAGACCACTCGAGGATAAGGGTTAAAGAGTGTATATACAATATAGTAAACCTGGATTCTTCAAGTCCAACACAAACAAATTCCTGATGAACCGCCCCCCCCCAAGTAATGACACCTTATCAATTCTCCAATACTATTGCTACACCATCCCATTGATTACTGTAGACACAATAACCCTTATCCTCGAGTTGCCATTGGGCCTTGATAAGTGGTGAACTCCATGTAAAAAAAAAAAAAAAAAAATCATTAGTAATGGAAATTCGGTAAATTTGTTAACTTGTATGGAACGGCTCATCAAAAACTTGTTTACGTTAGACTTGAAGACAACCATATTGTAGTCAGTCAGAAAGCAGGAAAACGGAAGACAATTCCAATTCAAATCAAATGTTTTATGTATGGATAAATCTAATAAGAAGTAAAATATCGTTCTTTGGTGTTAGAATACACAGAAGTCTTTGTATTTACTTAAATTCCAGTTTCTTCAAATGATGTGGTGGTTGGTTTTTAAGGAGTTTCTTTCGGCTGGATTTTCATCTTAGAAACATTACCGGAGTTCTTAATAGCAAGTCAGCAACTTAACAATTTAACAACTAACACGCGTGAAGGTTTATGCATAGAATTTTCTTGCTTATTCCATATTGTTCTGAAAATGTTCTAAATAGAATATTTTTGTAGTGAAGTAGAAAAAAAAGAAATAAAAAAAAATATATGAGACACAGCTGTTCCTTCCAAAAGGTCGAGCTCTTCAACATCCAAAAATAATTCACTGTTGCTTCTTCCAACCGTCGTTTCACTCTCTGCGCTCTTCACGCCTGCTTAAAAAAAAAAAAAAAAAAAAAAAAAAAAGTACTATTTATATGCTGCCCATTTCTCCACTTATGCAAATTGACTATCAACCAGAGCCATCTAGTTTTCCATTTCTCCAAACAGCCAATTTGCAAAGGGGGACAACCCCAACCACAATTTTAATATTCTATTCGTTTTTATAATGAAAATGGAATGTCATAGCACTTTTTAGGTGGAAAACGTCCTTTCATAACATTATCAAGCACTAGCAGGCCGCCCGGCATTGCCTGGTCGTAAAATACGCTTACATATGATATTTTGATTAATGCAAATTTCGTATTTATTATTATATTATATCGGACCCAGTATATAGTAATGATTTAAAAAGTTTAAAAAAAAAAAAAAAAATGACTTGTGCGCCACCACTGAGAATCGAACTCAAAACGTTTAGCTTACAATTTACTTTTTCCTTGGACGTTAACGCCTGACTTATAAAAACATGTTTGCTGCAATGCTCAAAATTAAAATATGAACCAATAGCTATTACATTGTGCATGCATATTCGTAATGCTGTCATTCGACCGTCACCTGGCAAATTCTATTTCTTTAATTTTCACACTTTTGCACCAATTTTCCTTGGCTAAAACACAAATATAAAGTTTTGCATGAGTCCAAACACCCTATATATTAAGTTTTATGTCTGTAGACCAAAAACTAACAAAAGAGTTTGGTAGGCAAAATGTTTTTAAAAAATATATATACACATACATAAACATATATAGAAAGACGTTTGTATTTACTATAACCTTTTTATGCAAATATTATGCAAGTATAAATCATGTAGAATATCTGCATGAATATAATTACACGTAATAGTTAACTAAAGATGATCATCTCATAAGAAAACCGAAAAAGAAACTAATAGGGAATTAATTAAAAATGAATGTTTAAAAGAATATGCAAATTAGCTACATCTTTTGCAAATGAATGCAATTCGACGTCCCATATATATCAATACACAAAAAAAAGTCTAAATTTATACTAGTATAGATTTTCTATTTCCGGTTAATAAAATTAACTATGAGACGCTAATACTTATAGCATATATTTTTCTTCCATATTCGAACTTTGTAACATCTGAAATTGTGCATGTGTACGAGATGTGAAACGATGGTTACTGTAAATTATAAACAACTAAACTAACTTAAAAGCAATTTACCTTTTTTTTAAGTAATATTAAGCTCTCTCCCTAAAAAGACATTGAGCAATGTATACTCGACATTTTAATGAGAAAACCCCACTTTACTTCTGTGTCAATTTACCATTCTAACCCAATTTTTACACACCCACATCTAAATGTCTTGTAAGATATTTCTTCTCACCTGTTTTTGCTCCAAGGCAGTGGCAAAAAAATTAACAACAGTTACAACAAAGTATACCTTTTATGTCAAATGTTTTGCTAAATTGCTATATATATATATATATATATATATATATATATATATATATATATATATATATATATATATATATATATATATATATATACATATATATATATATATATAATATAATCATGCTAAATTGCCATATATATATATATATATATATACATATATATATTTATATATATATATATATATATATATATATATATATATATATTAATCTGTTTTTACACAAGCAGTAATGTGTTGCTATATAGTCATGAGCATGTTTCGGTCTTCAAGTATTAATTATATTGAAGGAATCAGTAACAGATTCGTTATTGATTCCTTTAAAGGTACATATATATATATATATATATATATATATATATATATGTCGCATTTTTGACATAAAAGGTATATATATATATATATATATATATATATATATATATATATATATATATATATATATATACCTTTTATGTCAAAAATGCTACACAAATTTTATTTGTTCTTTGTTACAAAAAAAGGAAATGCTTATTTTGCTTTTGAATAGAGCTCGTAACACCTCGGAAGGTAATAGTCCTTCATATTCAGCAGGGAATGGAATTTGGGTTCAGCACTGTTCGAAGATCGGATTAATTACAGTCGTTTGAAGGGATTTTACGTACAGCATAATTTTACGTATGTTGGATCACCGAAGTTAATCAATGTTAAACCTGGTCAATACTAAATGGATGACCATTTGGGACTTCCAGGTGCTGTATATGCTCTCTGCTTATCTCGGCATTGTTTCCAGTCGTCCTGGACTTTTCGTTCCCACTGGACTCAAAAAGTGCTGATTCAGGAGAGGTGTGGTTGCTGATTGCATAACCCTTGCCTCAAAATTATTTGCGCAGCTGACCCTACAGGGGGTATCCTTTGTCTTTTGAGACTGAACGGAAACATTGAATTGAAGGGGTTGGTATGATGAAGATTCAATTTCCGACTAGAGTCAACATTACAGAAGTTCATAATATTCCTTTGAAGAAAAAGTCATTAATGACAGGTCAATAATTCTGACCATAAAAAGTTTCTGGGAGACACATAATAATAACTTGATCAAATCATTTAGGCTTTAAAATAAAGTCTCAAGGAGACAAAGGGTAGAGGCATTCAAATGCCTCATATCCAGAGAGAGTTGAGTTCCATGTTTCTTCCCTGGCTGCTTGTCTGGAACTGCCTGAAAAGAAAAAAGGCATTCAAAACCTGCCAAACCCATCGCTCGGCGGTTAAAATCTCGATCAATCTGATTGATCTAAACAAAGATAGTGGGTGGCCAATCAGCCAATGAGGTGTCTGCTTATAATTGTAGAATTTCTCAGTTAGTACAGGTTTATGAATGCGGAATATTAATAGAAAATAATTTGCTATAAAATAAAATATATGTTGATGGTTGGGAAGATGGTGGTGGGGTGAATCATTCTTTACCTCACCCACTCCT